>NW_026260111.1:0-256341 GCF_024291825.1 Alternaria postmessia
GTCAGTTTAAGAGCTCTAAACTGAACTGACTGATAAGACGAGAGCTCTAAACTGACACTGAACTGACTGCCAAGCAATCAGTCAGTCAGTCAGTCTCATCAGTTTGGATTGATTGTTAGCAACTCTGCCTTAGCATCAACAACGTCAATGGC
The DNA here is from genome assembly GCF_024291825.1 of Alternaria postmessia. NCBI lineage: Eukaryota > Fungi > Ascomycota > Dothideomycetes > Pleosporales > Pleosporaceae > Alternaria > Alternaria postmessia. The sequence goes on from NW_026260111.1 coordinate 153, forward strand.
AAGACAAAGCAGCAGCTCAACGTTCGTGGCGAAGGCAAGGCCAGCGGAACAGAGGTGATCTCATACGCCATCAAGGAGGCTGCGAACACTCAGTTTGTTCTCAAGGCTGTTGTTGCATAGGTAGTGCGGTCGAGTTTGTAGGCCGAGGCCAGTGCTACGGTTGAAGGCAATGTCAGACTCCTCAGTCGAGATGTAGCACGTAGAATCTGTCACTCCTTCATCAGATTGATCCGCTGTACACGTTAGACTACTTTGGAATGATTTTCAAAAGCTATGTATCCTAGCCGTGTATCGATTTTGACAAGAATGCCTTGCAACTAGATCAAATTGGTTCTTCTAATTTCCGCTTTGCAGGAGTGTCTCACCTTTGCCTAAACCCAGTCGAGTTAGTTGATTAATGGTGTAATCACTGTTAGCCGAGATCATTCGCAACCTAGCATTGTGCCTAGGTGCCATACTGACCTCTGAAGCTGAATACATTTAGTGCGCCTGATGTAATCACCTAGATTTTCTGAACACCCATCATGCATACATTGTAAAAGAATCTCATTCGATCATCAAAGAAGATATCGCTCCTTCTGATTGCGACATTCAAAAGCATGAAGCTACGCTGAACATCTTCTCGTAGATGCAAATTACAAAGTGTACCGGTAGAAAGGGCTCTTATCACCCATAAGCAACAACTCCTGCTCGGAATACCTCGCACGAATAGCGTCTTCACCGTGCTCCGCGATCAGCTCATCCCTCAGTCTATTCTCCTTCGCATACGCCCACCTCAACACAAAAGTCATGAGAATGGCGGTACAGCACATGGCCAAACTAGCCGAAAAGCCTGTCGTGTACTTTGGTGCTTCGCGCGAAAGATAGATATTGCTTCCCATGATACCACCCATGTTTCCCACGGAAATCAAGAGAGCCATACCAACAGCGCGCTTGGAAGATGGTGCGAGGGAGTTGCCGATCCAGGAGACAAGGCAGGTAAAGGGGCAGTATAGACCTCCAGCCACGGGGAAAAGGAAGCCATAGGTGATGCCAGGATAGGCGGGCTTAGGAATGGCCAGTTGAGCGATGAAGCCGCATACGGCAATGGAATAGCCTGCGATAATGTATGGGGAGCGCTTGCGTGTCAGATCGGAGGCCCACGCAAAGATGAGGGTAAGGATAGCGGCGAAAACGTAGATCGGGATGGTCATGAGTTGGGCATTGGCACTCGTGTAGCCGAGGCCTTGGATGACAGATGGTACGGTGGCCGTGAATCTGTATAGAAATATTAGACATGAATCGGTAGCACAAATCGTTGTCGTTGACTTACCCATAAACTCCAACGGTGTTTCCCCAGAAAATAACCGTAGCAGCCCAAATCTTCCAATCGGAAAGACCTGTGAGGATCTGCTCTTTGCTGATCTTATCGCTGTTGGTGGCCTGTCCCTGTCCAGACCCAGAATCGTTGGACAATCGGGAAACCAGCAGGTCGCGCTCTGGTTGGGTAAGGAACTTGGCGGTTTCGGGGCTATCCGGGAGAATCTTCCAGATGAAGAGCGCGAGCGCCACTGGGATCAATCCCTCGATTAGGAAGATCCACTGCCATCCTGCAAGTCCAGAGCGACCATCGAGTTTCTCAATACCGTAGGCGAGTAAACCACTGAAAGCTCCAGCGAGAGAGGCGGCTACATAGAAAACAGCCATGCGACGCTGAAGTTCGAAACGGCGATACCAGAGAGTAAGCAGAAACGTTGCTGCGGGGAAGAAGCCAGACTGCGAATGTGAGCATATGCTGTCAAGTCTAGATTTGAATATTTTCCACCTACCTCTGTCACACCCAAGAAGAAACGTCCGGCGAGTAGCCCACCGTAGCTGGACGTTAGACCCATAAGTGTCATCACGAGACCCCAGCAAAACATCAAGATTGCCATCCAATGACTTGGGCGCATCATCTTGAGCACGATGTTGCTAGGTACTTCGAGGAGCGTGTATGGAACGAAGAATAAAGTGACTGCAGTGTTGTACTGGCTACCGTGCATTTTCAGGTCGTCCGTCATACCAGCAATCTTCGCGTTACCGACTACAATATGTTAGTACTCCGACATCAATTTGTCCAAGAGCCTGCACTTACTGTTACTTCGATCGATGAACGCAACAAGGTAGAGAAGAGACAGCATTGGAACGAGTCTCATATCCACCTTCCTCAGCACACGTGCAGCCTCCTTCTCCTCAAGATCGATATTCTGCGCTTCGAGCTCACCACTGCCCGATGAAGTCGAGATCTTCTCCGCGACATTTTCGGTCTGCTGGTGCTCAGCGGAGAGCTTGTCGTGATCGAATGTTGTCGCCATGGTGTGATTGCAGGCGATATGGGAGAGAAAACTGGCAGGGCAATGCACGACTTCAACCCCGTGGGGAGCTTCTACCCTTTAATGCATCTCGGTAGAATGCAAAGCCCGAATCATAGCATCACGACGGCATACCTTCTTCGGCAACGTTACCCACCTAGCATGCATGCCTCGCCTCTCCAGGCTCCCCTCAACGCAATTGACCCTCTTGTGTGGAGGCGGATCAAACGTATGTTAGCTTCTGGGGTACCAAGCGGCGCCTTTGCGGGGTAGTTTTGGCGGGATCATCATGCACGGCGTCGGCACGTGCAGCGCGATCTGCATGTCGTTGTGACGTATGGTTCGACCATCTGTCAAGCGGCACAGGATTAACTGGAGATGTGCAGGGGCGCATTTGCCGATCTCATAAGCCGCGGTGTCGGTGTGGGCATTTGTTGAAGGGCCGGTGGTGGATTTGGCGAAGAGTTGCTAGGTGGTTGGTCGGGTGAGTCCCTTCGGCGATAGCCCGATGAAAAAGGAAGTCCTGTCGGTAGCAGCGCCGCCTACGCTACCCTGGAGTATGTAGCTAATGGACATATAATGTCCGGAGTCTATAACTTGTCGTTGTCTAATTTTAGTCCACACGACATACAAGACATATCCAGGTCTCTGCCAAATGTGTTGGTAGCTCACTACAGAATGTTACTCATAGTTGAGGGTAGTAGAACCCATATACGGAAAAAACGGTCTGCCTCGAGACGAGGTAACCACGCGCACAAGCAACCATAACCGCGATACTTGAACCGGTGGCATTTGAGCAATCCGATGCATGCCTGTATTTGACATGTTCAATCGCGCCCACGTTCGAGCCTGCGCAACTTGCGTTTCCAGACATGCCCAGTTACATAAGGTTGCACACATCAGCTTGAGTTTTTGCACCATCCTTGGTCGTTGTCTTTGCACATGTTTTTGCGACATCCTCCAGCACTTGCCTACACAGCTCCCCTGTCAGCGCACTACATTCAGCGTAATGATCGCACAGCATTCTCTGCGCAGTCTGTAATCCCTCATGTGGCATGACGCTCGCGCCCTTGCCCTTCTTGTCCGGGCCATGCTCCGCTAACGTCCATTGTCGCCTCAAATCCCTCTTAAGACCAAGGACCATTACAGGCAAGTTTTCATCGTAATTAAAGTGCTTGTTCACTACCGGCAGCCATGTCGAAGAAAGCGACTCGAGCGACGCGCGCGAGGATATGTCGTAACAAAGGATCACGAATTGCGGGTGCAGAAGCGTATAGTTCTGGGGTGAGGCTGTGTCGTAGAATTGCAGCCTGTACGGCCGGCCATAGAGTGTGATATCGAAGGCATACGGCTGGTCGATATCGCGCAGCTTGGGAAGCTCATAAGGTGGAAGGTCGTCGTTCTGAGGTTGCACGCCGAGTGACAGGCGACTTTGAATCATCAGCAAATGGGACAAGACGTCAATTCACACGCTTTCGTCGCCGCTGTCGCATGTCGCGCCGTACAGCGCGCGCCGGATGATAGTACTCACGACAAGAACGTCGACTTCCCTACTTCAGAGTCGCCCAGCAGCAGGACGGTAATCTCCGGAGGCAGTGAGTTATATTCCATCGCGAGTCGTAGATGCCCCGCAGACACAATCAGATATCAAGGTGGTTTCATCTTTGCTTCTACGAGAGTCATGAGAAGTGACGAACATCTGGGCGCGGAGATAGGCGTTAGCTGCACATGGTCTTGGCAACCAGAAAGCGTCGCTCCATCACTCGCTGCCTCTACACTCCTTCATACAAGCTCGCACATATGTCGCCCATTCTACGAGACGATCGCCAACATACTTGGAATTTGTTCACGCTAACGCGACAGTAGCTAACTGATCAAGAGCGTTCGCAGCTGCTGCTGCTTCGCGCCAGTTTAGCGTGCATACCTGAATTACAAGATTTGGCCACCCGTTACCGAAGCCGTGGCAACCACCCTGTTATACTATTGTTCAACTATGGATAAGAAGCTTTTGTGCCTCTCAAGTTTGACAGCCTCGCGATACTGCTTATCTATATGACCACTCACACGACTTCGCAGCCACGATTACCTGTGCCTTGCTAACCCGCGTTCAGCAGTCTTGGCAACGCCTTCGACACCATGAACCAGGAGTCTGGATTCTTTAGAGCATTTCTGCATCCTGCTTGCCTACCACCAACATGATGTTTTGCGTTAGGCACAAATCCGTGTGGCCATAGCAGAAGATAACGATTCGGACCTGCTTAGAATCGTAGAGTATGTACGCCAGCCAAGTACGCTTGCTGTCTTGGAGTCTTGGAAACGCCATCCCCGATTACCGAATCAGGAAGCTGGAAGCAATTCATCCGTCTAAGAGGCTGGCAATAGAAAGTACCAAGCAATCGACTTTGAATAAATAACAACAAGATGGCGACAGTCTGTGTCTGCACGATTTGCAACTTCTACTCGTCGCAGCATTCTTACCGCTGCCCGCCATGAAGGTCTCCACTCTCCTCGGTTTGCTTCCTGGCGCTGTTCTCGCGTCAGATGTCCTGAGCGTTGCGTTCTACGCAAAGGAGAAGAACCAGCTATACGACTTCATCTCGGCCAACAGCGAGATCGATTATGGCTGCCGTCCTGTTGTCACGGCTGCAGGTGGCGAACACAAGCTGCACGCTGTCATCTCAGAGGACCATTTGGACCACTTCAAGCGAAGTTTGGATCCAGAGCTCGTTCGCGTTGAGCTTTTGCACAACATGAACAAGCGACAGACTGCAACTGCACCTATCGGCAAGGGCGATCGTTTCAAGGGTGGAAAGGTCGCGCCTCGCGGTCTCGGTACCAGGAAGCCCAGCGAGTACGCCCAACTTCAGAATGCTGGTGTCTTCAACATTGACGAGGTCTACACCGCCATGAAGGGTCTAGAGAAGGAATACGGCATGTCGCTCTTCACGACGCCGGAAAAGACCTTCGAGGGGCGATCGATCATTGGTGGTGTTGCCAACAAGGCGGAGAAGATCAAGAAGGACAAGCAGTACATTTACTTCACTTCTGGTATGTCTTCGCTCAAAATCACATTTGAAGGATAGACTAACCTCCCGACTAGGAATTCACGCACGTGAGCGCGGTGGACCTGACAACCTGATCTACTTCGTCTCTGACCTGCTCTATGCGAACGAGCACCGCATCGGCCTGACCTACGGCAACAAGAAGTACACCAATAGCCAGGTCAAGAAGGCTCTTGGGGCGGGAATCGTGTTCATTCCTATGCTGAACCCTGATGGTGTGAACCACGACCAGGCAAACAGCAACCTCTGGCGAAAGAACCGCAACCCCGCCTCTTCTACGCCTGGTGTTCCTCTTAGTGTTGGTGTAGATCTCAACAGGAACTTCGACTTCCTCTGGAACTTTACTGAGAAGTTCGACCCCTCCGTTGCCCCTGCTTCAACGAACCCCACTTCGCAGGCTTTCTACGGCACTGCACCATTCTCCGAGCCAGAATCGAGAGACATGGCTTGGGTGTACGACCAGTACCCCAACATACACTGGTACATTGACGTTCACTCCGCTGCTGGAACTCTGCTCTACTCATGGGGCGACGACGTCGATCAATCCCATGATCCAAAGCAGAACTTGTTCAACCCAGCTTACGATGGAAAGCGCGGTATCGTCGAAGACGAGCTGTACAAGGAGTACATTGACCAAGAAGACTGGGACAACATTCGTATCGCTGCCAACCGTACCACTGATGCCATGATCTCCGTCGGTGGCCGCGAGTATGTTCCCCAACAAGCTGTTGGTCTCTACCCTACTTCTGGTGCTACAGACGACTGGTCATTCAGCCGCTGGCACAAGAACAAGAAGCTCACCAAGGTGTACGGTTACACCATGGAGTTTGGTTACCCAACCAACTTCTACCCCACAAGCGAGGAGTACATCCAAAATATCATTGATACCAATGCTGGTTTCATGGAGTTTATCCTCACTGCTGATGAGATTGGACTCAAGGCCTAGATCTGTAATGGTAGAACGTAGCTCACGCGGTAGCAGGTATGTGGAAGTGACGACATTATGAGAAACGAGAGACGATGTGTTGTAGCTGTAGCATTAAGAAGAGAGTATTACTCATTAGTCATTAATCTATTCGCTGGTAAAGCACGCCTTGAGGGGTATCATCGTACAGAATTATCATTGTTGAAAGATCCTAATCCGACACTTTCACAGCAAACGCATTTTGCGGAAGCTTCGTACAGACGCAATGCCTCTCAAACGTAGCCGCCGTCTAATAATTGCCTTTCTTTCGACTTCATTCTTTTGATGAAGGAGGCTGCGTCTGTCGCGTATTCGTACTTCGGCTGCCGAGCGCTGGGGGTTGTAGGGACGACGGTGAGCGATCTGATCTAGAACTTCTCTGCGGTGTAACGTTCTGGTTGGAAATTGGGTCGCGGTAAACGAAGATCGAGCGCCCACCAATGGTTTTTGGGCCGCTGGAGCCGTGCTCATGGAAAATCCCGGTGTCTCGATCTTCTTCTCCACGTCTTTCGTCGTCTTCCTCAGCATCGGTATAGTCGTCTTCCATCTCCATGGCCGCAACACCCTCCGTTATTGCTCTCTCCTCCTCCAACCTAGTCTCTTCATCCCTCTTCTTCATCCCTTCAATCATTATCTCCGTCCCCCACCTCCTCCACGTCAACCCCAACCTAAACGGCCTCCTTCCTGCCTCCTTCAGACTTTCATACCAATCTTTGTGCTCCGTATAAGCAAGCCTCCTATCCCACTTCTTCTCCGGCGTCGGCGCCCGCGGTAGACTTGCAACATGCTCAAACAACATGCGCTGTGTATGCGTATTGATTTCCAGCAACTCGAGGATACTCTCTTTAACATCTCTGTCGAAGCACAGCCACTCTATTGTTGGTGGATTAGAATCAAGCCGGAAGCCGAGTGCTGAGCCGCCTAGGACGAACACGGATGGGAGGTAGCCGACTTCTAGGCAACCTGGGGGTAGCTCGTCGCCTGATGGGTCGGGGATGGAGGCTAGTGGATCAGGGCCCAGAAGGTAGTTTACATAGCCGTGTTGCTGGCGGGTGAGTAACGAGCGAAAGTCTGAGACGGAGATGAAAGACGCAGCGTAGTGGTATATCACGACATCGTCTCCAAACTTGTGGTATTGGAGTTGCTTTAACTTTATACCTTTAGGTCCGTGGAGGCCTCTTGGTAACTTTAGAGCTTTGAGGGATTGCGACTGGGCCTTGGGCGGGTTGACTTTGGAAGTTTTGGCCCTGCGGGCTTTGGCATGGTGGCGTTCATCATCTTCAGATGAACGATCTCGCTTTTTCCTCTTCCCTGGTTTTGAGGTGGCTTTGGGCGGCATGACGTTTAGTAGCCGTTTCACACAAAATAGAGGTTAGTTGATGGTTGTACGGTGTGAAAACTTGCTATCCCGGAGAATTGGTTGGATATATGCATAGCGTGGAGAATTAGGTTAGCCTCATTGGGAAGGTTCAGGCAGTCTTCAGAGTCTCGTTCACCGTGATGGTGAAATATCTCAGTAGAGAACATGAAGGAAAGCTGTATGAAGAAGCTAGTCCTTACCGAGTTGCACTCTGGGTGTATGCCTACCTATCTTAGTTCGCGATCTCTCAAGAAAGTACCACTATAACTCTTTGAGGCGGCTTTTGGTACCTGGGGCTGGACTTAGCAAAAGCAAGCTCCATCAAAGAAGCTGGCAAGTTCTAGAAGGAGATGCGCCTTTTCGGTGCGCATACGCGTACTGCTAAATTTCATGTGATACTTTGAAGGCTGCACATCTACACGGCCAAGAGAGTGGTGTCAATTGGGAGGGATGAGAGGTGGAATAGTGAGAAATTCGTAGCTGTCGAACCAGCTTATCACGTGCATTCGCAAAACTTTATATAGCCCATCAACAAGCCCTCTAAGGGGTGCACCACGTGCGCGTCTATTTTGCCCCCTTGCTTGGATTACGGGGACTTTGCGTGAAGACCATTGTCATAAGTGAAAGCTATAATCAAGAATCTATGCGTAATTGCATGATGATGCTGTCTAGCGACGATTGATAACCACTAAGATAGTCTTCCAACAAAGAAAGGTGGCGCTATGTTCAGTTATATCACATTATTTTAAGGAAGTACGCGATGCCTATGGGATTAACAATCTAGGTTGTCTGCCCGAAGAGATTGTAGTCGTCGATATTCGAAGTCTCGGCAGATGTTCAGTTCACTTTATACCGCTTGAGAGTGAATATAGAGGTACAAGCTGCACGAGCAAGGCGCGTAGCCTAGCTTAAGCAGATATTTCCATCATTACTTCTTTGACCTTTCCGTCTCCACTGCCACATATCGGAAACAACCCTCGAAAGAATGTGGATTACAAGGCTCTTCGGGCTGGTTGCCCTCCTCGTTATTGTTACTGGCGAGATATGTCAAGAGTAGGCATTTGTTCCACAATCCCAGTACCTCTTGGGCTACATGATACGATGACTGACTCTGATCTGTAGCTGCTTGAATGATGCTCAAACCGCGAGCAACCTCACGATACTGGAGCATTTAGATAAAGTGTTGGTCGCTGGTAAACCACAGCCGCCACCACCAGCACCACGACCTCCGCCTCCACCACCACCAGCAAGAATTCTCCCAGCGGATGACGAAGTTTGGAAAAAATGCAGAGAAAAGGGATGTATGCTCTCATGGGCAATGCGCTACGAAGACAGCCAAGTAGGAACCTATTACGTTCCGCCCCGCCCTACAGCAGCGTCGCCGTACCAAAGTCTGAGTGACCTTGCGAAGTGGTTTTGGTTTCGATGGCCCCAGGCCAGCATAAGGGAGGAATATTTCGACTTCAACCGGGCTTGAGGCATCGGCCATGCACTCGAAGAACTTGGAGTTAATCCGTATGCAGATGAATACGAGGGAGGTGAGAACCGGGTCCACAGTATTGACCACAAACTACCGCCGGATAACCCCTACCACGATATTCCTGTCGCTGACCAGAAATACAAGGTCAACGACAAGACCTACAGGGCCACAGCTGCTAGCTTTTCCTTTTCACTTAATCCGAAAGACGGTGTCATCATTGGTCTGAACCGAGAGAGCCCCAAAGCAACGGGAAAACAACAGGAGCCACCAGTTTCAGATGACCAGATGCCGGAACTTACCCAGTTTTCTGACGTGGTGTGGCTGAGTTGGGATGATATGGTCAAAGAGAAGAATGGCGATCTTAAAAACATTCGATATCTCATCTCAGTTTTGGTCGTCAACAGGGAGACGGTCTCAGTTGTACTGAGAGCATCGGAAAACAGGGGATGGGGAGTAGACGATTGGCCAGGTCATATATTCGAGGATGGGTCGCCAGAGATGCATGCAATCATCGGTAAGTCTCGATCATTTCAGGAGGGGTTGTAAGACGACTACGAACCACGTTTTTCTGAGCAAGGTTGATTGTCATCAAACTTTGTGGAGGGTACTGGGTGGTTGGTACATGTCTACCAGCATCTGTTACTGTAGCTTGGCTACCTTGTGGCACAATAAGGTTGCTGTCAAGCTCCATGTGGTCCAGCGACACCCTTCTGGGTCATTCAAGACTGTCTTGTTCTTGATCTTCTATCATCGCGAAGATCCGCTGGCTGACTCATGACCAGGCACTCCAAACATGTGAGATACCCTTGTACGAACTGTATGCGAAACATGTACTGACTTCGTACGCCCACCTTTAGGCAAGGCTTCGCGTATATGCTAATTCAGCACAAAGCGCAGCTGGGCAATTTGTACGTCAGCAAAATACAGGTCTTCAGATGCGAAACAATGCACCGCAATCCATGCATTGTTGCACATGTATCGCAACCAGGCTCTGGTTTAGGAGGTGGTCCAGAATTGATCCCAAACGAGGGCGTTGCGGAGCAGGTATCAGTCAGAGGAGTAAGAAGTGACGAAAACCATAATCTGGTTCGTACACACAAAATACTCGCGAAGCTATAACGGTGCGGAAAGCCATAACTTCTTGAATAGCCGAGAAGATCTCATGAGAAGTATGGCCTTCCCTTGTCGGCGGAGAAGTTTGTTTCCCTAAGCTGTTCTCCATCTATGCTACAATTTAAAGGCATACATAGTATTTCACCTCAAAAGGCTAAGAAGAGAGCGGCATGATGCATCTTTGTGATAAGTTCGAACGTTCAAGGTTTTATCCAGTAGAGTGAAATCTTTCGTACTGTTGAGAAGCGACATAATTGAGACCTCTTTCACGGATTGTGTATATGGATTTCGCTTGTGGTATCATTTGTCATAACCGAGAGGGGAGAAGGTGAGAGACCCATCTACGATCTGGTACTTCTTACCTCAAAAACATAGTCGTTCTTTATCCAGTGAAAGTGAAAGTGGTATTGTACCGCTTGCCTTAAGCGACGCACAGCTAAGTCTCTCTCACTTCTCAACTGTTGGTTCTTCTCTGGAAATACTTCCAGCGAGTATCATTCGAAAATATGCAGATCATAGTGTTCCTTGGGCCGGCTGCCCTCGTCGTTACCGTCGCCGGCGAAATTTGTCAAAAGTAAGCATTCTCCACTACGCATTTCACCGCTATCGATATATCCCGTCACCACGATGTATGCTTGAGTACATGATAGAATAACTGACTGCGACTTCTAGATGCTCAAGTGAAGGCGCAGCCTCCGTCAATCTTGAGATACTGGGGGCGCCAGATGCAGATTCATTCGTTGTCGCATCGAAGCCAGATGAAGTTTTTGTCGCCGCTGCAAAGTGGCCCAGACCAGCGACAGATGAAGTCTGGGATAGTTGCAGACAAAAAGGGTGTTTAATTGAATGGTCAATGCACCACAATAATGACCAAGTTGGACTCTGTTTTCTACCCCCACAGATAAGTGCAGAATCTCCATTCCAGACCTGGGAAGATCTCACAACGTGGTATTGGCACGAACACCCAGAAGACAAGATGGGCAACGATGATGATAGCCAATTACGCGATGATTGGGGCCTTGACGGTGCATTAGACGGGCTTGGACTTTCCTCGTATACGTACCTGCGCAAGGGAGGCAAAAATCGAATCCTCGGTATGGCCCACGTCGACCCTTACGGCTCGTCTATGGCCGACCACCAGACATACCAAGTTAACGGCCAAACTTATCGGGCAACCGATGCTGATTATACGATGTCGTTCAACACAGAGGAGGGTGTTATCATTGGGTTAAGTCGCGAGGGCCCTGCGACGAGCGCTCTACGTCGAAATCCGTCGATTCCAGCAGCTCAAATGCCCATACTCCATCAATTCTCTGACGTGGGCTGGCTTACATGGCAAGAGATGACAAAGAGGGACGGCCATGATGCCAAAAATCTTCGATATCTGATCTCTGTCTCCATCGAAAATCAAAAAACACTATCAGTGTGCCGTAGGGTATTCATCAACAACAGGTGGAAGGGCGGACCTTGGCCAGGGCTTACATTGAAAGCCGGTACGGATGACTTTCATGCCATCTTAGGTACCCCGAACATGCAAGGGTAAGAAATACATTGGTACGAACTGCATGTGAGACATACACTGACTTTGCACGCGAACCTATAGGTACGGATACATGCTGATTCAGCACAAAGCGAAACTCGGTAACATTTACATCAGCAAAATCCAAGTCTTTGCGTGCACCGGAACCAGAATGGTCTGTATCGTCGCACACGTATCCCAACCACGATCCGCTCCAGCGTCGGTCCCGGACCAGGGCGTTGAGGAACAACCATCAGGTAGAGTAAGACGCGACGAAAACCACAGCTTGGTTCGTACTCATAAGATCTTCGCGAACTTATGAGGTGAGGATTCGGCGTGGAAAAGAAGGACAGAAGGTACCTGGACTTGTGGCTGTCGGTCGGGTGTGACTGCCCGGGTTAGATTTGGATGCTGGGTCGCGAATGCCTTGATGAGACATCAGGCATGCGCGCCCCTTACTGGCTGAATTTGGGTCCTTTGCTTTCCAAACTCAATACTTTCTCGATCGTCAGTCCCATTTAATTCCGTCTCTTTTTCGCTTTTGAAAATGCTTGATCCAGTCAGACAGCTCGATGCACGCCACATGTTGTAGGCAAAAGTAAATCCATGCTGCTAGCCAATGACACGACCTCTACGCGCATCACGACGAAGCGGATCCGGCAGCCGTGTGCCCGCATGTTGTTATGAGGGGATCCGAACGCAGGGCAGGATACTTACATATACTACAGCAGGCACCGCTGCGCGTCAGACCCAAACTTACATTGCTCAACCACAGAAACTCGCCGTCGATTGGAGATCAGCAGTCATGTTGTGCAGGCGTGCCTGCTTCGGTACGCCAGTACGTCAGACTCGGCCAAACGTCATATGCCACGGTTGCCCCGCGCCGTAGGATGAGGGCGCGCGCATGACAGCTAACGGAGGAACATCTGCCGCCGTCCCAGGCAATCAATTCGCGTCTACACGATGCGACCGTGGGGTATTAGCCGTTCCTCCGAGCGAGGTGCTGGTAACAGTTCCGGGCCATGTTCATCTCGCAGGCTCTGTGACAGCTTAAAGGCTTTTCCCTACCTCCTCGGCTTTCCTTACCCCGCTAGCGACTCAAACGACTAAGCCTGTCGTCCTATCAGCCGAGTATCTTCGCCGCATTGCGCAATCGGAACCGCGGCCGGTAGCGAACGAAACGACTTCTGGACGCCCTTGGATCTGCCTTTCCGAGGTTATACCACACCATCTATTAGCCATGAGGCCTGCGACTACAGCGCCCGCCGCTTTTCGCGCTGCAACCTCCGTTGCACGACTCCCTCGACGACAGACTTGCAGCTTTGCGACGCGCTGCTTAGCTTCCCAGACAGCTGCGAAATCGGCCCAGTTTTCGAGCCCGCGACGAACCACCGCAAACAGCGCCCCAACAGCAGCATCCAGTCTGTATACCCAAATCGGACAGTACAGGATGGCGTCCCAGGCAGGAATCAAGAAGATCAAGGTCAAGAATCCGGTGGTGGAGCTGGACGGTGATGAGATGACCAGGATCATCTGGCAGGTCATCAAAGACAAGTTCATCCACCCATACCTTGACATCGACCTCAAGTACTACGATCTTGGTCTGCCATACCGTGACGAGACCAACGACCAGGTCACGCTCGATGCTGCCGAGGCTATCAAGAAGTACTCTGTTGGTGTAAAATGCGCGACAATCACCCCAGATGAACAGCGCGTCGAGGAGTTCAAGCTCAAGAAGATGTGGCTGTCGCCAAACGGCACCATCCGAAACATTCTGTATGTCGCACATTGGGGCAATGGGAGAAGCATGGCTGACAGCATATTTTAGAGGAGGTACCGTTTTCCGCGCGCCCATTGTCATCCCCACCATCCCCCGTCTTGTCCCTGGCTGGAAGCAGCCCATCATCATCGGCCGTCACGCTTTCGGCGACCAATACCGCGCCAAGGACCGCGTTATCCCCGGCGAAGGCACACTTGAGATGGTCTTCACACCCAAGGGCGGCAAGCCTGAGGTCATCAAGGTCTACGACTTCCCTGCCGAGGGTGGTGTCGCGCAGACCCAGTACAACACTACCGAGTCCATTGCCGGTTTCGCACACGCCTCTTTCAAGATGGCCTTGGACAAGAAGCTACCTCTGTACATGAGCACCAAGAACACCATTCTCAAGGCATACGACGGAAAGTTCAAGGATGTCTTCCAAGAAATCTACGAAAGCCAGTACAAGAAGGACTTTGAGGCCGCCAACATCTGGTACGAGCACCGCTTGATTGACGACATGGTCGCCCAGATGATCAAGAGCGAGGGTGGCTACGTTATGGCCTTGAAGAGTGCGTACATGTCTCATAGCTCACGAAACTCCGCTGACATTTCTAGACTACGATGGAGACGTCCAGTCCGACATCGTCGCTCAAGGTTTCGGCTCCCTCGGCCTTATGACCTCCACTCTCATCACCCCTGACGGCAAGACATTCGAAGCCGAAGCCGCGCACGGCACCGTCACCCGCCACTTCCGCGAACACCAGAAGGGCAACGAGACCTCCACCAACCCCATCGCCTCCATCTTTGCCTGGACACAAGGTCTGGCCAAGCGCGGTGAGCTAGACAACACACCTGAGCTCGTCGTTTTCGCCGAGCAGCTTGAGAAGGCTTGCGTGGACACTGTGGATGTCGACAAGATCATGACTAAGGATCTGGCCCTTGCGTGCGGAAAGAAGGACCGGGGTTCTTGGGTCACTACCAACGAATACCTCGACGCGGTCGAGAGGAGATTGAAGTCGAGCTTGAAGGAGAAGTTATAGATGCGTAGAGGAATTGAATAGCTGCTACAAGGTTTGGATCAATATCCATTGGATAACAGCATGATCCCTAGCTACCATGCAGACGGAAATCTGCTTACTCTTGGGCAGAAATCGATCATCCTCCAAGTAAATTAGGCCTGTGCATCTCTTCGTTTGCCAGTGAGGCGCGACGCATCTTTTTTTGGTATGGAGCTCGTGCCATGCAGTCTCCACCTGTTCCCGAAGCACGTTTCTTTTGATGAACTGGGTTCACGCTAATTTCCGAAGATACCTAACTCCTCAAAAAGAAACGTGCCTCTTGCATGTTTCACTGCAGTATGTATGCATATGCGGGACGATCTGATGTTTGTTTGTTACACAGCTGATTGCAGAACACTTGTCGCAACTGTTCTCTAGAGCTCTCTGTAGTTTTCTCGATTGGTGCATTTTCAACAGTCCTGCGTTGAGCACTCTTGATCTCTTTAACAGTCGCTGTTCGTCTCATCATAGACGGAATCACATGATGGAGGCGTTCACTGATATCGATAGCGGGATCATCCCGACTGCAGCAGCTATGACCTCTAGTGCGAAGCCGACCACCACGCCAGCCTCCGTACCAAACAAGAACGCCGCATATACAGCCACCAATACCACTCCGCTGTCGTCGCCTAAAAAGCACGGCAGTCCCTCGACTCCTGATCAAACTCCATTGCGTCAACGCTTTCTGCGGGCAGTCTCTATGTCGCCTGCGATACCGTCTCGCCCATCTATGGAGGGCCGTAAGACTTCTGAGAAGGCGCGCGATAGCCCAATCGTAGTCCGCCATACACCCAAGAAGACAAATCAGCCGCCGATGAAGCTCGAAGTTGGCCAGGGTGCGTTCTATTTTTCCATTGAACTACCACCCAGTAAAATCACAAGCAAGAGGAGCGGGACGACGAGTAAGAGTGGGACGCCCAAAGGAGAAGAGACGCCCACGAGGACGCGGACGCCTAGCCCGTTAAAGAATGCGAGTCCGACGAAAGAAGACGCAGCAGGTACGCCCACAAGGACGACACGCAACCCGCTGAAGCGAAGGGAAACGATCCACCAGAGCCCAGCAAGACCTTTGTTTGGTACACCAACGAAGATGACGCCCAAGCAAAACCCGGATCCGCAAACTCCCACTCGAAGAACGCCCAGTCCACAAAAGACGTACAGCTCAGTGAATCAGAGCCCTGCCAGGATAGCTGTAGGGACGCCAAGGAGGAAAGTTCTGGGTGATACGCCTGGTAGCAACCGACCTGGAAGTCCGGTCAAGCGATCGATCGAGGAGGACGACTCGCCTACAAATCCAATCAAGACATCTTCCCTGTTGACGAACAAAGTTCAAACAAACCCGAAAGAAACATCCAGGAAACCGATTGGAGGCCTAACCAGTGTGGATGATGTACATGTTCCAAACCCAAACCTGATCGCAACTGCCTTCACCAGCCCACCACCCCCACATCCTGAATCCACAGAGCAGGCACCAACCCCAAAAGCCAGCCCAGAGAACATCGGACAGCTCATGGCCAGCCTGATATGCGACAATACCAGCACTCATGACTGGACGTCTTCTCACCACGATAACGAAATAGCCTCACCCATACCGACACCCTTGCGTAGGGCTGGAGAGAAGCTCAAACTAGGAGAGTCGCCCTCTTTCCTGCGCATGTCACCCAATGGGACCACTACCGTCACAAGCGATGACCCTGCTGCTGATATCATCAGAAAAGGATCTTTGTTTCGGCACGAACCTGCGTCAACTGAACCACAAGAAGACCGAAGCAAGTCGATTGAACGCCTATCGCCTAGACTTCCGGAGGAAGCCTCGTCATCTTCAATCACAGAAGATCAGGTGGCCAGGCTTGATCATACTGGAACCACGCCACAAGAATTGCAATCTGCCTTTCCATTACGTCAAGCTGATCCGGGATCCTCGAGTGCAATAAACGCGATGCGCAGGTCACCAGCCCCACCACGTCGCTCACTTTCATACTCAGAGCAGAGGTCAGAAACGCACCAGAAAGAATCGTCTCAACAGGAATACCAAGCCAGAGGGCATGGAATAGACAACAGCCTACCAAAATCTTTCCTACCCGTGCCTGCAAGCCATCAGAGACGGGTGGGCACTGACCCAAGCGTGCTTTTGAAGACGCAGAAAGATACGGTAAATTTGGAAGCGACTATGTGCCGTTCGGCAGGGGTTGTCGACACAGACTTTTGCGGACCTCTGCACCTGAACGAACTTTCTGATATGCCAAAAAGCCTATTCGTCAGGGACCAACAGGACATCGGAAGCCCAGGCGCCGAGGGCACACCAGAGACTCTCAGTAGAGCCGACTCTGGCACCTCCTCGCTTCAGGCAGTGCAAGCAGATGGCGAGAAGGGTATTGAAAGACCAACAGCGACACGAAGAG
The DNA here is from genome assembly GCF_024291825.1 of Alternaria postmessia. Lineage (NCBI taxonomy): Eukaryota > Fungi > Ascomycota > Dothideomycetes > Pleosporales > Pleosporaceae > Alternaria > Alternaria postmessia. Next base: position 17,200 of record NW_026260111.1, read on the forward strand.
TATCAAGTGCGCCACGCATACCCCGGTGGAAACCTGTTGGTGCAACGCCGGCACTGGCGAAGGATGATTGCGTTGCTGCAGCCAAGCGAAAGGACTCTCAGAGTAAAGGTGCAGACAAAACGGTGGCTGCGGGAAGAGCTCGTCCTCGTGCAGGGAGTGCAGTATCAAGACCAACTAAGTCTGGTACAGTGGCTAGCACGGCTCGTCGTAAGACGCTGGCGACGCCTGTCAAACCGACATTACCTGTTGAAGCTACAAGCCATAGCTCACCTCACAGCCGGATACCATCTCTCACGTCTACTAATACAAAAAGCCCCATACCACCCGTACCAAAAATTCCACGAAAGCCTCTTCCTGGAACTTCGGGTCCCGGTAAGGCCGTTGCAACGCTGAAAGAACGTTTACCAAATGTACCATCTGCACCCATCAATCCTCGCCCTGTCCCCACCCGGAAGCCTCTTCGCCCATCCGCTATAGAACCATACAACCCATCAGCGGACCCGCGACCGTACGAACAGAAGTTTGCCAGTGCAGGAGACATCGCCGACCGCCTCGCGGGATGGCATAACGAAAACCGGAAGAAGGCTGAGGCAGATCGTGCCAAAGTCCCAACTAGACCAGTCAACAAGACTCCTGCGAGAACCCCACTGAGAGCCCAGCCAATTGACTCGACCACACCAGACGGCTCCCCTGACAAGAACCTCATTCTCCTCATGGAGACTCCGGCATCCACTGAACCCCTCTCTCCCACTAAAGATGCAAAGTCAAGGCCGTTCTCCACTAAGCCTCCGCCGCCAACAACACCCAAAGCCAAGACCCGCGCCCCAGCACCAGCACCAAAAACTCCAATCCCCAAAACTCCAGCACTAGGCGCCCGCAAAGCTGCTGTCAATGACCTGAGGCAGCCCATCATGGCTGGCGCTCCTAAAACCCCGGTGAATCGCCGTATGACAGTCCTCGATCGTAACGCAACGCGTACACCAAGCAAAGATATCGTGAGCAGCCTAGATGCCGCCATCGACAGGAAGATTGCGGAGGATGCAAGGAGGGGACTAGAGTTCACCCCTGGTGGAAACAGACTGAGGGATCTGTTGAACGCGAGGGACGGCTACTTGGTTGAATGAGCTGCAGGAGTGATGGGGATGATGGTGTATGATTATCTTTCTCAAAGACAATTAGGGATGAACGGTTGGCATTTTATCACTTTAACTGCGGTATGCTTCTGAAGGTGTGGACAGCATTAAGGTCTTCTCCTAGGGCGCATGTCAGGATTTTCTTATACGGCGGTGTTGCAAGGAAGCAATTTACATCCGCAGTTAAACATTAATCATATGTACTGTGTTACCGATGTATTACTAGTTTACTATTGGAGTCCAAGCTATCGATTTGCCGTTGTTCTACCAGAGCTTGATGTTGTACGATATGAAAGATCTATACGCTCACGTTTCTTGCAGCTTTGTTTGTCTCTTCCTTAGCAGCCAAGATATAACGACGGCTCTTCGCAGGCCAGACCTTACAAGCTTTTTTGACGGCTCCCAAACCTAGGGCAAAGACTTTGCTCCTCTCACAATACATACTCAGTCTTCCACTAAAGCACCTAATCTCAATGCGCCGACATCCACGAGCCGTTACACGTTCAACGAAATTATGGAAAATCCGGAGCTTTTCGAACTCGCTAGCTTCAGCATCGATTTTGACACTTAGCCGTAGTTCGATATATTGTTCATCATCTCTAGGGCAATAATGAAAGTCATCATCGCTAGAGTAATAATGAGAGTCAGAATCGGAAGAGCTTGAATGAAAGTCGTTCTCCAAGCATCGACGAATGAAGTAGATCGCAGTGATAGTTTCTTCCCACAATCCGCCGTAGAGAGCGAGGTCATAAAACGAGTTTTCCAAGAGCAAGAGAGGAAGCTCGCCCGTTACTTCCCTTGCCAGCCATAGAGCTTTATACACGAAAATGGGCATGGTAAACATACTCCAATCCGCACGTAGAAGGGGAAGAACATCGATTTTGGAAGTCGATGTCTGTCCCCGGAAGACGGAAAGCAAATCTCGTAGTACGGTGATTATGGAAGCAGTAAGAGCCGGATCAGTGAGAGGAAAGGCCTCGAGGTAGTAGGGAACGTCTTCTATGGCAATGAGCGTTCGACGAGCTGTCACGTAGAGCGGCATAAACTCGCTACGGAACATGCAATTCGTTTGACCGAGGCCGAGGTATCGGAGACCAGGATTGCGGACCTTCGGGAACTGCCCGCAAGGGCGCGGTCGCCATAGGCGGGTCTCTTTAGGCCCTTCATCGTCGGTGATGGCTTTGTATATGCGATTGCGCAACTCTGCACAGGATATTAGCGTAAGATGCAATGACGGTAAACAAGACAGGTCACTCACCACCAGGCAGCGCCATAAGACGAGACGCTGTTGTTGTGATCGGCCTATCAGCCATGATAACGCTGACTTCCATGTCTGTTTGCATGCGCTCGTAGGATAGCACAGTATCTGGCTGGAGAAATACAGTTGAAGTAAGGTGATGGGGAAATAAGTCACGAATCTCAGCAGGAAGTGTAGGTCACACTAGAGCGGGCACGGACACGCGTGGAAGGTACGATCAAACGGTGCGATTCTCACCTTGTGACATAGACCCACTTTTGATTTCATTGTGGTGTAGCCTCGCGGTTTTAGGTAGCAGCTGCATGCACTTACAACTTTCACGATTCTTGAAAAACGCCATGTATGCGTGAATGTCTAACCCAAGCATCAGAAGCCGAACAAGTCATTCTACACCGAGCTCACTTCCACGTCTTCAGCGCCAACTAGCTCACCCCTCTCATCTCTCTCCCATTCACACACCCCCCAATCAGTCGTCTTACAAGGCATGCAGGCACTTCCGTCACCCAAGCTGCGACAAGCATCCACACCCAGTCCCCTAGTCTTACACCTCTTGCAGATAGCAAGCTTCTTCCCCTTTTTGAGCTCATCTCTCCAGTTCTCGTCATCCATGATACGGTAGTTGATGCCGTTGAAGCGCCAAAAGTCATCGCTGGTGTACATCAGCTCTTCGACAGGAAGTTCTTCACCGTGCATGTATGGCGGGATAAAAGACTTTCCCGATGGAAAAGTCTCTCTCGAAACAAGGAAGTGGGAGTTGGTACTGTAGGATTTGAGCATCGAAGCAATCTTGTAGGTCGCTGCGCGGTCAAAGAAGAGTGCGCTCAGGAGGTGAGCTTGTTCTGTTGCGTCGACAATCTCGAAGAGGCGGAAGAATGAGTGATCTGAGAACTTGAGGTGTAGTGTGAAGTCTTCTGCTAGTGTCCTTGGGAGACAGACATCTACAAGTGATGTGAGAGAGCGGAAGGCGATGTCGGATAACGAGCGCAGATCGTGACCTGAGTTGATTGAGATGGCAGAGTCGAGCATCTTAAGAGATCTGAGGGCTGGTGGAAAGCCGCTTTGCCGTAGGTAGTAGTACAGATGTGATTCAAAACCCAATTCGAGGTACTCTAGATCAACGAGAGAGCGTAGTTTTTCGGCACCTTCAGGGTCGGTGTCGCGCGGAGTCAGATGGCCGACATGGCCACCGCAGTGTGTCAGACGCTGCAGCGAGTGCGCTTGCTTCTGTAGTGCAAGGAGAAATTGCCGGGAAGAGGTGCGGCGTTCGGGGTCCATAGATGGTTGGCATTCCTGGAACACGTGGAGTCGCTCCCCAATTGACAGCTCCTTGAGAGCTTTGGGTAGGCTCAAAACTTCATCAAGGAACTTTACGTTGACGTTACATTCGATAAGCGTTAGAGACCGGAGAGGCGTCGTCTTGGTTTCCGATGCGGATATTCCAAGTTCTCCGTCAAAGTCCAAACACGACAACGTGATGTTCTGTAAGCTTGGATGTTTAAACATAGCAACGGCGCGGCCTAGTTTATATTTGTTGTCTCCTGAACCGTGTGCGTGTAGGGTCACTACGTCTTGTTAGCCAGGCTCCTTCGTATCGAAGCTTCAACTTACATGACTGTAGCATCGGCAGTGTTATCGGCATTCCGGAACGCGGATACACTGACGCTGCAAGCAAGTTTGTATAATCAATCCTTGAGTACCCATCAAAGTAGATACCGCCGTGTTGCCATTCCACGTTGTTCGGGCAAGGACTCTCAATGTGCAGATGGCGCAGTTTACTCATCAGGCTCAAAAAGTGGTTTAATTCCTCTACGCCATCGCGGTATGTATCGTTGTATCGAATAGCCAGATCTTGGATATAGTCCGTCCGGTCATCCCTTTTGTCAAGTGCTGTGGCAATGTTGCGTGCATGATCCCCTGTCAAAACTTCTAATTTCCGCCAGATGTAGGGTTCAACGAGACCTTGGAACCGCGTGCATGTCGCGGAAAGGCTACAAAGAGCGTCCTGGTTGTCGATGTGATCGATAATGTTGAGGAGTAATTCATCGACAAGGCGCAAAAGTCCGTTCTCGGCTGGGCCAAGCATAGAGGCTCCGGGTTCTTGACGTGCCTTCGTGAAGGTAAAACCGGAATGACGCGTCTTGCGTTTTTTGGCTCCTGCAAAAGATATACTTGGCATCCAAATGTCCCTGAACTAGTCCTAAAGTTGGTTAAGGGGAGTGCGCGGGGAGTATATGAGTTTGATGATGGTCGTGCAGGCGGAGATAAAGTCGGAAGTGCTTGCTGTTCAGCCAACAGGACCCCGGGATGATGTCAGGCACTAGTACGGATAAGGTCTAAAGCGCCACGTGAAAAGAGGCATCTGTGCATCAGCCCGATATCGTCTTTCGCTCTTTTACCCTTCATCCAGAGGATGACACGTAATGAAATGCTGCCTGCTGTATAGTATATAGACCATAGTGTTAGGCATCCCAGTAAGTGAAGGGGCCACGTCAATATACAAGATTGCATAGTCATAGATACATGTTGTGAAAAGCACATTTGTAGCAATGTCTATCCAGCAAAACAGTATGCATGGATGGACATATTGGTAATGACACATGTCTTTTGTTGCATTTCATGCTAAGCCGGGTGAAACCCCAAATCCCATTGCATCAACCCAGGTGTATGTACATATCAACCAATTAGTCCGTCTGGTTGATTACAGCATCCTACTCACAGTCAGCGTTCGTTCACATCAAGCATTACGCATTAAAACTCACCCTAGCAACTCCATAAAGCGGCTTGACACCAGTCCAGTACTCAAACTGATGCACGCCCTGTCCAACAAGCACCTCCAACCCATTCACTGTCTTCCACCCATTATCCATCGCAAGCTGGATCAATGCTGTGACAGGCGGTTTGTATGCCATCTCTAGCAGAATCCTCTCTGGACCCGGTTCAACATCCTTGACACTCGCCTTACCCTTCTCAAACAACGTGCAGAGTGTTTCGCGGATAGCAGCGTCAATGGGTTGGTCAGCAGGAATAGTTCCGATGGCGACTTGTGGCGTGCTTTCCATGGATTCGACTTCTTCCGGTGAGCTGATCACATGTAATTTGTATTCAGCGGGGAAAGCGTTCTTCAAAGTCTCCATCTTCGAGGGGTTGCGGCCGAGGAGGTAGATTGGTCCGTAGCCCATTTCCTTGAGTGCGTAGATGGCAGCGCGACTTGTGCCACCGCCTCCGATAACAAGGGCGGAACCGACGCCCAGGGCACCTGCGTTACGCAGGATGAGTATCATGCCTAGATAGTCGGTGTTGCGACCGATGAGGCGCGTGACCTCTTCGCCAGTGGTTTCGTCGACTGAGATCTCAGGGACGATGGTATTGAGGGCACCGATTGCTTCGACTTCTGGACCCAGGCCATCGAGATGGGGTACGATATCCTGCTTCAAAGGAATCGTGACACTTCCACCACCAAAATCTGGCGAGCGGATGACGTCTCGAATGGAGCTTGCATCAGTAGTCTCGTGACGACCGTAGATGTGTGGGAGTCCGGTCTCGCGGAACAGTCTGTTGTGTAGACGTGGGCTGGGACTTTGCGCAATCGGTGAACCGAAGATGAAGAACTTCTTTGTCGGAATTTCCGCCATCAAAGATAAACCGCGGCGAATGTCGGCTGCTGATAGCTGACCTGGGGCGGCAGCAGAGGGTAGGAGTGGATGCGAGACAGGCGTCATAAAGCCGTTGAGTATTCTGCTCAGCTTTCCATGCTCACCCATATTGATGGCGATTAGAGGAACGGGATGCGCAGTGTTTGCCCAACTTTTGAAATCTGCAAGCGCAAAGTTGTCCTGAAGGGAGCTAGCGACGCCAACAAGTTTGATGACAGTACCATACTGCAGCGCACGGTTGTAGTACTGCATCCACGAGCCATTCGTCCAGTTGAGTTCGCCTTTAGGGTCGTGGTGACTAGCGATGATTTCCGAGAATCCGCGGGTCTCGGACACCTCGCGCAGGATATCTTCGGGCATAGTCATCTCCAGATCCACAAACTCACAGCCAAGCCGTAATGCTGTCCGGTACAGTACAAGAGCTTCATCGTATGCCTGGTCCGGGAATCTGCCACCTTGAGCTTTTGTTCGCAATGTGAATATGACGGGTATGGATGTGACAGTCCTTAGTATCGTCAATTGTTCAATAACGAACTCTGGTGTGGGCAGGCCTTCTTGACCTTCAGGGTCCTCTAACAAGTCGACCCTAAGCTCCACAGCATCGGATCCGACAACTATTTCTGGCAGCGTCTTGATGTAAGACTCAAGCCGTGGCGCAGATAAGCAGACGAAGAAAGAGTGCTTCTTCTTCCTGAGCGCCTTCAAGGTGGTAGCCTTGCCGGTAATGGTGTTCAGGAAACGGGCAATCTCTCCTTGTGTCTGAGCAAGCCCGCGAGATCCCGCGACCTGACTGTGGAAGCGGTAGTTGCTACACTCGGTGTACCAATCCTTCCTTCGCAGCCACACGCCCATGATATCATCCACATATGCTGGACGTGTCTTGTCGATCTGTAGGAAGGCGACTACTGCATTGATGTCTCGTGTGACGAGTAGCACGATGCCGCCGCTCTTCTGATAGTCTACGAGGATTTTTCGAGCCTCTGGCGTCTCGACAATTCCACCGCCACAGGCAAAGACGTGTCCATTGGGCTTCTCTTTGACAGTTTGCGCCAGCATCTTCAGTTCCTCGCTTCGGAAGCCTTCCCAACCCTGTGCCTTGATCAGTTCAGGTATGGTCATGCCAACGTGTTCCTCGAGTGCGGTATCCAGATCAATGAACGGGCGGTTGAGCGCGCGAGCTGCCCAACCACCAGCGGTTGTCTTTCCGGCGCCGCGCATGCCAATGATGAAGATGGACTTTTGCTCAGTTCTTGATGCAGCCTTGTGTGCGTTTGGTCGCGGCGGCAGCTCTACACCCGAGAGCTCGGTCTTGAAGATCTGATGCAAAGAGTCCCAGTATCCAGGCCATGTCTTGCCAGTACATTCCTTCTCAAGGATGAGAACAGGTGCTGGTGCTACCAATGATAGTACAGCGAAACTCATGGCGACACGATGATCATCATAGCAGTGGATACCAGCTTTGGGAGCTTCGAGCTCATAAGCCTTTCCATCAACTTCAATACCATCATCAAACTGCCTGCAGGTGACACCGAATTTGGCGAGCTCATCTTCCATGGCTTGAATTCGGTTGCACTCTTTGACACGTTGGTTAGCAATGCCATAGATGCGAGTGGTGGTCGTGCTGCCATTTGATGATGCCACAGCTGCTAGTACTGATGCTGTCAGGAAAGCATCCGTCATCGGTTCCATGTCGATTTCCTTGACGGCCTTCAACTCACCACGAGGCGGACCCGTGACGGTTGTGGAAGTCTTGGACTGTTCCACCTTGCAACCCATAGGCTTGAGGACCTCGACAGCGAATCGCGCATCACCTTGCAGAGAGCCAGAGCCGATGTTTGGCACCGTGCATGTCGTACCTGTGATAGCTGCGATAGCAAGAGGGTAGGTAGCGGAGCTAGCATCGCTTTCCACCTCATATTCAGAGGGGTTGGTGTATGGTTTGTTGGGAATGTGGTAGGTGTTGGGATCATTCTCAGATCTCTCGACCTGCACACCAAAGGAAGCCATCATGGCAATGGTCATGTCAATGTACGGTTGAGAGATGACTTTGCCGCCGACTAAGCGCAGCGTTACTGGCTTCTTGGAGTATGGTGCGCTCAAGAGGATGGATGATACGTATTGTGACGATACGTTGGCAGTGAGTTCAATCTCTCCTGTGAAGGAATCGGCACCGAAGCCACCACATGCTGAGATACGTAGCGGAAGACTACCTTCGTTCTCTTGGTAGTCAATCTCCACGCCCATGGTGCGGAGAGACTTGACGAGCGGACCAATGGGTCGCTCCTTCATGCGCGCGTTACCAGTGACAACTGTGGATATGACGCCTTCGACAGGCTGGCAGAGCGCAGTTACGGAAGTCAGAAAACGTGCGGCAGTACCAGCATTGCCAAGGTAAAGCTCGTTACTTGAGGCCTTGAGGTTGCCGCCGTTGCCTGTAACTACTAGCTCCTTGCCATCGTTCTCCCATGCGAAGCTGGCACCCTGCATCTTTGCCAATGCGTCCAGCATGACTTGTGTGTCATCCGAGTGCAGTAGATTGGTGATGCGACATGAGCCAGTTCCGAGCGCGGCAAGTACCAGTACGCGATTTGAGATACTCTTGGACCCGGGAGGCCTACATGTCACATTTAGGTCGGAGGGAATGCCAGGATGTACGGAGATGCTCGGTGATAGAGCAATCTTGATGTCGCGATCCTCAACCGAGCTAGCCTTCTTCTCGTATGTCCTGCCAATTCCCGACAAAAGCACAATCTTCTTGGTCTTGCCTGCGTTCTTTTTGTCTACAGCCATGATTTTGATGAGCTCGTCTACGGGGCAATGCTTGTTGGCCGACCGTTTCCGCACGGTCTTGTCTGAGAGCGATGTAGGCAGTCCGTAGCTCGCAATGCACTTTGTCAAGCGCGCGACTGCAGAGGGGTCTAGTACGCCCAGGTATCTGGCCAACTCAGCCTCCTTTACCATTCCTATCGCAACGCATTCTCCGTGGAGGATCTGGGGTGTAAGGATGGCTTCGTAGGCGTGACCGATCGAGTGTCCGAAGTTTAGCAGATTGCGCAGTCCACCTTCGCGTTCGTCGGCGGAGACGACTTCAGCCTTGACGCGTACAGATCCAAGCACTATGCGCTTCAGTATCGTGGCAATGTTGTCAAAGTTCCTGCGGCCATTGACGGGCTTCTGGTCGATGGCAGTCAGAATGGCATCGGCGTTGCCCTCGAGTGTTGTGAATTCCTCCTCATTCCAGATTGCCGCCGTCTTGACCACCTCTGCCATGCCATTGATGACCTCCCTCTTGGGCAGCGACTCGAGGAACTGCAGATCGATGTAAATCCTCTCCGGCTGCCAGAAGGCGCCGACCAAGTTCTTGCCCGCAGGCACGTCAATGGCTGTCTTGCCGCCAATGCTCGAATCGACCATGGCCAGCAATGTCGTGGGTACATTGACAAACTTGATACCGCGCATGTACGTTGCCGCGACATAGCCAATCATATCCCCAATGACGCCTCCGCCGAGGGCTATTATGACAGTGTCGCGCACACATCCTTGCGACAGCAGCCAGTCTTCTACTGCTGCCTTTGTATTCCGCGACTTGGAAGTCTCGCCGGGGGATATTTGGTACGTGAGCAGACGTGGCGACGAGGAGAGTGAGGACGCGGCCGACGCGAAGGCGCGCTCGAAGACGGGCGTATAGAGAGGGCCGATGTTGGTGTCGGTGATGAGGACGTACGTCGACGAGGGAATGTTGGTAAGCAGATCCTGGGCGATGTAGTTCTGCCAGATGCCGTAATCGACGACTATCGAGTCTTTGCCCAGGATGGTGACCTTGGTGGGCTCACCTTGCGCTCCATTGACGCCTGCCATGGTGGGCTGTCGCGGTGCGAGTCAGACTTCGCACAAAGAGCAGGTGCGGCCGCCAGATGCTAAATTACAGGGACTGAGTGTACCAGAAGGTGCAATGGGTTGTAAGTGAGTATCAAGTTCAGCACATCATGCTAGGAAGATTGTGGGTGTGAGTCAGGCCACGCAGTACACTTTTTGCTGCGTTCCTCGAAATCAAAGTGCACCGCTACCGGACCTGCATGGCCGACATGGGTTCCCCACGTCATCCCCCGACCTATCACTTACTCCCTTATTCTCTCATCCAAACGCCAAAACCCTGCGCCACAAAGCCGATCGGCAGCTGTAGACTACAATGTATCGCGCATTTCGAGAGATACACATGTGCATCGCGACCCTCGTACAGAGCTCGTTCTTATCGTGACCCAACGCGCGTCATGCACGTCGCTCTAAGCGCTGCAAAGCTTCACATATCGCATCGACACAGGTCCTGAGAACGCCGGTCGCCGGTTCCGCCGTCTTACATTCGGTGCATGTTTTGGTCTGGAACCTGTAAGCCTACGATGAGTCAGAACAAGCAACAACAACACCATGGAGCTGTTTGCTAGCTACATCCTCATCTAGAAATTGGGTGAACTCCAATTCAGACCTTCCACAGTTCCGCAATGTCGACTCCAGTCAAGGTGTTGGTGACTGGCTTTGGTGTTTGTCGACGTCTTTGATCCGATACGTCGCTCAGCTAACACACTCTCAGCCGTTCCTTGATATTACGAAGAATCCGTCCTGGGAGATTGCACGGCATCTACCGTCATCCGTTACTGGCCCCAATGGCGAAATCGTCACTATCATCGTACCAGCTGAACCCATCCCAGCAGCTTACCACAAGATACTAGCCCAGGTCCCGGTGTTGATCCAGGAACATGCGCCTGATCTGGTTGTGCATATGGGTCTTGATGTCGGCAGCGGACCCGGAGTATTCAAACTCGAACGGAGTGCACTGCGAGACGGCTATCACGATATTCCAGATATCGAAAGGCGCGTCTTTACCAGAGCAGACAACAAGAAACTGTTTGGGAAGGCATCATCGTCTCTAACAACTACTCTCGACATCGATGCAGCAGCTGGGATATTGCAAGAAGCTTGCTATTCTCTCAGCCTCTCAACCCCGGCAGCTGCGCCAGAGAATGTCAAGGTCAAAGGCAAAGGCAAATCAAGAAAAGCTATCGAGGTAAGACTCAGCGATGATGTGGGCTCGTATGTGTGTGGTTTCAACTACTACATCAGCCTACTCGAGATGCAGAAGCGTACCAGCAAGCGGGACAATGTCTTCTTCCATGTGCCTCAACTTGAGTCCAAGGAGGATATTCAAACTGGTGTGAAGGTGACGGAGGAACTAGTCCGAGCGCTGGTGGCAGTACGGAAGCAATAGAGAGTGCCACGTTCCTTTTCCCCTCTTTTCCCTTGTGTCGTTGCCATTCCAACGGGTTCTGTGCAACGGACGCATGGCAGGCAGGGATCTCCACGTGGAGTTGTACCGGTCAATCGGTGCCTTGAGTCTAAGTTGGCAGTCTTGATAGCTTAGCATCGTGCTTCCAGATCGTGGTGTGCTCTACTGCTGTGAAGCCTAGGGTGCAGTGACTAAGCGGACGCGCCTTCCAAGACGCGCTGTCCCTGCCCTCATCCCATTTACCATCAGCTTCCGCCTCCATATAATTCATCGCCCGCCACCATCATCATCGTCAGCGGCGCCATATAACTACTCATATTCAAGACGCTGGGCACTTGTTTGGCGCTTGGCCATCTTTTGCATCCTTTTGCCCGCTCTGCACACCAAGCGTGCTTCGTTATGAGAATGCGAAAGCGCACCGTACCAAGCATCATCTTTCCGCACGAGGCGCAGCACGGCTGCAATGTTTCAACCCTTGACCTCGAATCAACGCGTTGATACGCGAGAGCGATGTACATTATCACCGATGGACCCGGCTGGGCAACGACAATGATGGGCCATCAAGGCGCCTCACGTCGCGCAAGAACTTATCATGAAGTCTCTACAGAGTAATTGGTATATCGCCAGACACAAACCCGGCGAGAATGCTCGCTATTTCGCTACTGCCTCGTTTCATGAGCAACGTCGAACGCGCAAAGGATCACTCCTGTGCATAGCACATGAGCCTGCCAAGGGCATGAACGTAAGCTAAGCACTTGGCGACTTGGAATTCGACATGACAACAACAACAACTGCGGAGTAAAGGAACGCAGCATTCGTGTGCGATCTCTCGGACTAGGCACTCTTCACCAAGTTGATAGCGCTCTCCGGTCGAATCATAGCTTGTTCATATCCCGGGCTCCAAGAGATGCGGGTCCTCAGCATGTGTACACATGACGACGAGAATCTCCGAGGCCGCTCTACCTGTTATTCAGATCCTAACACTCTATGGAAAGCTTCAGTTCATACTGTGATGAAGTAAGACAATTCTTTGGGCGTAAAGAGCTTCGATGTGACGAAGAAGCTGTAGGTCAGGGATCTCGTTTGAGTACGTGTAGGCTATGTACAATAGATGCATAGCACTAACCGGTACAGTATCCAGGGTTGCGACTACTGTTTGAGCACACATCAACGGTGTGATGGTGTAACGTAGACGACGTGAATCTATTCCTACCAGGGACCTGGTCGCATTGAAGCGATCCACACTCGTCCTTGCCAAACTCAGTTTAGATCCCAAGAAGTCGAAGATCTTGGTCAACCATCATGATCAAAGAAAGCTTGGAAGCACCGCAGCGGAAAGCGTCCAAGCATGCCAGGACGGAAGAACGGTTATCGGCACTTCAGCGATGAGATTATGAAATGCGCTTCGGTCTTTCTGCCTGATCGATTGTCAACGGCGCGTCTCAGGATGCTAAGATCATGGCACCCCCATAATCCCCATGGGGCCGGTGCGACTTCCCCAGGTGTTCGGATTATAAAGTCCAAGACTGGTTCCAGTTCTTTTGGCACCGTCAACGACGATCGCCGCAACTCTACCTCTCTGTCGGAAGCTACTCTCCACTTCAACTTACAAGCGATAAAGTTGACGTTCATTGCATTTGCAGCATGAACAACCACGCCCAAGACTCCGTGGTCGATGGACCAGAGTTCAAGGACGAGAAAGGCTCTGACATATCGCCAACCCCGCCTCTCAAGGTAGAGGATGTCGAACAAAATGGATCAATGGTCGAGATTGATGCAGCCACTGAAGCAAGACTACTGAGAAAGCTGGACATTCGCATCGTACCCATGATCTGCTAGATCTACTTGATGAACTTCATGGACCGAGGTCTGTATGTATTACTCATCTTCAGACCTCGACTGATGATCCTGTAGTCAACATTGGCAATGCTCGTCTTTACGAAATGGAGACAGATCTTGGTATGGACCCAAACACCAACCAATTCCAGATCGCAGTATCTATTCTATTCGTCACCTACGTCATATTCGAGACACCTTCGAACCTCATCTTGAAGCGAATGAAGCCGGCGCGGTACCTAGCCGGTCTGATGTTTCTGTGGGGCTTAGTAGCCACGTTCTCAGCCTTCGTCACCAACTTTGCTGGGCTCGTAGCTTGTCGCCTCCTCCTAGGCATGTTCGAAGCAGGTCTGTTTCCGGGTGTCATTCTCTACTTGAGTATGTTCTACAATCGGCGCAACGTCAGTCTGAGGCAAGCGTGGTTTTATGGCACATCTGCACTAGCAGGTGGACTAGGAGTGAGTGCAGCCTGTTCGCATCCAATGAATGAGGCTAACGGACGTAGGGTGTCGTTGCGTATGCTATCGGTGAGATGGATGGCGTAGGTGGTTGGAATGGATGGTAAGAAATGTCCCTGTACGAACTGCATGTGAGACACACACTGACTTCGCACACGTCGCTTTTAGGCGCTGGATCATTGTCATTAATGGTATCCCAACCGTCCTAACCGCCATTGCTGTACCTTTTGTCCTTCCGAACAGCCCAGAGACCGCGAGTTTTTTGACCGAAGAAGACCGACGAAACCTAGTCTTGCTTCGCATGAGGGAGATTGGCCAGACGACAGCCGGTCAAGAGTTACTGAAAGAAGACGTTATGAAGGGTGTAAAAGACTGGAAGGTATACGCCTACGCCGTCGCTCAATTTGTTGGGCTTGGCATGCTTTACAGCTTCTCCGTGTTCCTACCCACTATTATTAATGGCCTTGGAGGCGGGTGGAATCGCCAGGTGGTTCAGGCTTTGACTATTCCTGTATATATTGCCGGGTTCATCACCTACGTCGCGGGGGCCTACTACAGTGACAAGACTCAAAATCGAGGCTTGTTCTGCATCGCTGGGCTTGCTGTCAGCATGATTGGATACATCTTCCTCATCGCTAACAAAGTAAGTACCCGAATGCTTCGAGTCTGAACTTATTGTACTAACGGAGGCGTAGGGGCTTGGTCTCAGCTTCGCCGGCTGCTTCATCGTCGCACTCGGTTTATGGGTGGCCACCGGTATCGCCTTCTCCTGGATTGGCGTGAACAACCCGCGATATGGAAAGCGAGCCTTTGCCAGCGGTATGCAAATCACCATCGGTAACTGCTCAGGTGTTGTGGCGCCTTTCTTGTACGCCGCTGAGGATGCTCCTCAGTTTACTGCTGGCTACGGTGCGACCATCGGACTGCTGGCGCTTGGTATCGCCATCTATGTTGCGCTGCATCTCTACTTCCGGATGAAGAACCAACGCAAGCTTTCTGGTAAAGAGGATTGGAGGATCGAGGGGAAGACTGAGGAGGAGATTGCGGAGATGGGCGAGGATAACCCGAGGTATTTGTACACTATCTAGGGTATTGTTCTATTTCTCGTCAGGGTATCCAGACTTTGTGTTCGCTTCCTATGCCGAGATAAAGTAGCTAGTCGCGATATCCGAAATACCTAGTAATTGATGAGAAGGTGCCATTTCATGTATTGTTATTGGTGCTTGCCGCACCCACTAGTGTACTGCTTGTGTAGGAACATCCTCCGAACCCAACACACTTCTACACAACAGTATTTCACCTCAAGATACCTCTCGCTTTAATCTGGAACCTATATCGCACGAGATAATACTATGCCGCTTTCCAAAAGTCTTCTGGCACGCTCGACATCGAAAGGTCAAAAAACAACGTCGCTATGAACACCTGCCTGCCACAAGCCAGTCGTCCCTGTGGTAACTTTTCTGGCACCTCCAGTCTCGCGTTTCGAATCCCAAGTCTCAGACACTGTCTGGTCTTGTGGTGCTACGTCCGTATACATTGCGCACATTCAATCATCTTCCACCACCAAACAAACGCCTATTGGTTGCCAGCGCAAACCACAAACAAGCTCCTCATGCTCAAAAAATCAGTCCAGAAAGCTAATCGCGATTCATCCCGAAATCCCTTCGAACCTATTATCGCAGCATTCCGTGGCCAGCACAGCACTACCTCGAACTCACCCAAAACCTTTACAACCTCATCATCTTCACACTCGACTGTGACAACAAGTATTGTCTAGTAAGCCAAAAGCAAGATACTTGATCCATCCGCTCTTGTCGCCGCCCAGACCCCCTGGACGAAAGCATTCCAAACATCAAGAGCAGAACACATTCCAGTCTTGCGCCAAGACTTCAGCTACACCATAGAACCTACAGAGCACCAAAACGAGTTCTTCGGTGAAACGCACGATACAAAGCTTCGAGGGACATATTACAACGAGATGGAGTCAGTCGAACGCAAGTACGACGACGTCAATTCTCTAAATCGCCACAGTGGTAGGCACAGTTCACCATCAAGCCAAACTGCAGTCCGATCAGACAGATCCAGCTCTACACCGGCAGCTGATGAGAAGGAAGCACAGGATCGGCATGACATATCATCCGCCGAAAAGGAGGAGAACACTGAGGTAGATGATACCGAACGTCAGTTTGACAGTGGGTATGAAGGAGGTGAAGAGAGTCAAGGGGAAGGAAGTGAGACGTCTAGTCACACATTAGGATGGTCGGAGGGTTCCAGCTGTACTCTGGGACGAGTCAAGGAGGAGGACGAGCACACGGAAGAAGGTGAGTCTGATGACGAGGGTGACTTATTTGCACAGAGCTATCGGAACGGCAGTAGAAAGTGAAGAACATATCAACGGCCCTGCCAGCATAAATGGTGAGCGCGCACTTTCTCAGAAGCCTGGTGTGCTTGGACAGTCTGCACATCGACTCAGAGATCTAAGTGGAGTATTACTACGTATACTTGTGTGTTGACACACGCCGTGGACGGTAGAAAACGAACCTTGTAATGTCACTCACTGCTCTATAAACATTGCTACGACATATCAATTACGACACTAAGAAGACAACGGTGATAAATAAGCCGAACGTGAATGATCAGAGCTCTATATTGATGACGAAGGAAGAACAAAGTGATCACCATCGTCAGAATGGAGGGTATGGACTCTCTCGAAGGTCGCACCGCCAATTTACTTACTACAGCGATAGCAGTAGGTGATCACCGCTGCATTCTGCCTATACCCCTCTCCCAGAAGCAATGGCAGTGGACATGCAATCTCTCAGCATCGGAACGTATCTCCGCGCCAATGGTTCATCCCACGGAGCAGAAGCGGAAGCGCGATTTGTTCCTTTCGGGTGGGAAGCATGGCACTGTGACCCAGACGGTGCTTGTGAAGAAGATGACGGTGAGTGTTTGCGATCGTCTGTTTCTGGAATATGTCCTAAGTTCTTCCAGAATGGCTCGGCGGCTACACAGGCCAGTGGATGGGCCTTCTGACGACGAAATCTTCTAGGCTAAGGCACATCTCGCTCCGTGTGCAAGCTTTGAGTACTCGGACATGCTCGTCATGCATCTCTGTAGTATCTTCAACGTGCACCAGACCGCAATTTCTCGACCACAAAGGTCTGTGCAACCTGTAAATCGTCTCTTGTCTTTTCCGCTTGTTGTTCGCTAACACCAACACCTGACTTAGAGCGAACTGCGATATCAGTTCGAAGTGGCGTTCTTAAGCGAATTCACGGAATAATCCATAGTGGAGGCGTTTGTTCGGAGGACTGCGTAGCATTCTCATTTGATGGCGTCGCACGGAGCTGTTCCCCGATGTCTTTTCTTATTCAAGGGATCAGACTAGTTGGTGTGTAGGAAGTTGGAAGACGTGAGTTGAACGGTGCGCAGCCGGTTGCGCTACGCTAATGGCGACTTCCCGAGTTCCCGCCTGCAGTTCACTCCTCTTTCCCCGTACAACCACTCGCCCAGGGCCAGCGGCAAATGCAAACATCAACTCAACATTCGCATCGCGTGTACGCGCATTAACGCTCATTTACCGCCTTTGACAGTTACACCCATCTCATCTCACACCAGATTAGCTTTGCACCGCTGACAGTACGTTGTGGCTGTCAGCCTTGGGCGTGATGACGCACCTTGCAGGCACAGCCTCAACTCGCGGGCTGCAGGCAGCTTCCACTGCCCGCGTCATTTACAACTGTGATAACTACAACGCATCTACATGGGCATGCCATTTCTGCATGCATCAGAGGGTATACCATGGACTTTCTGGACGTCCGGATGCGTAGTGGCTCAAAGTGTACATGACAGGCGCGCGGAACCCCGCAAAAGTAATGCCTAGCCGCAACCTTCACATCCGCCAGGCACAATTGGTCCGAGATGTTACCAGGGTCAAGTATCGGCGACCCCACGCGGGACCTCCAGCAGGCTCAGGCGCGGCAGATACTCCAAGATAAGCCCTGGGTTGAGCTGAGGGGCGGCTGGCTGCAAACGGAAGACTGCCGTGTGCATCAGCTGCAAGCTATAGAGGTTAGCCTCCAACCTTGTCCTTCTATCGCGACATTGTCAGCTTTCTTTTCTTTCCTCCTTGTTTTTTGTCGGTGTGTATCTACACCCTCTTCTCTGTCCACTTCTGTCCCTTGATAATTAACACCCTCTTCCTGCTCTGGATGCGCTTCGATAATCGTGTTCCCATACAACATGACCCTTCGTCGATCTCGCCTTCTAAACCTCAAGCGGCCTAACGGATAGCGACACTGGCGTCAGCGGCTTGACCGCATTGCAACTCGACAATGCCATTACCGTTCAATCAGGAATCATGGATCTGGTATACGTGTGCTGTATGTATGATCGGAGCAAGATTGTGAGTGCAACTTCTACAAACAATGTCATTCTTTCACATGCGAGAGGCGTCCTTGCTATCAAGAACAAGGCTTAGCACGCGATGCGCTGGCGGGCGAGGCTGTGGCGTCCTGGGCGCATTGCTCTTGTCGGTCGCTTCACGCTCTACTCGCTCGCGCCTCAGGGCTAGCATTATGGGAATTACATTTTCGTTGTAACGTATTAGTCCACTTTCTGACGGAATTGCCATACAGAATTTCACGGAAGATGTTGTTCCGATCTGTCAAAGGTCTCCAGTTCGATGACTGGACGATGGGTCTCTTCGTCACCGGCGCTTACACGGTTATGATTGTACTTGCAAACCGATGGCTAAAGGTCCAATCAAACCTTGAACCCGAAAATTTCGACTTCAGCGCACTCACCGTGGACGAACTATCGAGACGAAGATTCGGGAGCAAGCTCGTGGTTGTTGTAGAGCAGATGCACATCGCTGTGATCTGGGCGTGCAAAGCATGTCTTCTGATCATGTATCATCGCATAACACGGACAGCTCTTCGCAACGAAAACATCGCCATCAAGATTCTCGCGGTTTACACAGCACTCGGATTTGTGGTCATAGAAGTCCTCTACTTTTCAGCTTGGTGTAGACCTTTCTCGGAGTATTATGCAGTGCCGACCAGTTCATTCCAGTGCAATGCCTTGGTTCATCACCGCATCACTAAGGCTGTCTTCAACATATCCTCGGACTTGATCATGCTGTGCATTGCATTGCAAATGCTCATCCGATCGCTCCTTCCTATGAAGAGAAAGATAATCCTGTGCGGCATCTTCTCTCTGGGTCTCTTCGTGGTAGCTGCAAGCATCATGAACAGCTACTACTCTTTCAGCAACCCGTACAAGTCAACTTGGATTTACTGGTATGTTCGAGAGTCGTCAGCTGCCATTCTCGTTGCCAATCTACCATTTACTTGGACAATATTGAGAGAACTTTTCGAGCTCGGCAATTTCGACGAAGGAAATCCACCCCCGTGGTCCTATCACTCTCCACGCACAGCAGGAGGTCGGAAGACAGCACAGCTACTCCACCAACAGTCTGCGACAACGGGCGCACGTACAGGGACGAAGCGCTCACCGAACAACACCATTGGAAGTAAGAGCATGACTTTGACCCCCTCAAACATCACGCAAACCAAATCGCCAGCCCTCAGTGACATGTCCGGATTCGCCGACAAAGACCTGCTCGAAGAAGCCATATCACCTCACGACTTTGCCCCTGCAGTTCTACGTACTGCAAATGACGGCACTGTCGACATTGATCTCGAAGCAGGCCATGTGGAAGAAGTTAATGCGCGACCAATCTCTCCTGACCATACTGAGCAACGAAACAAGCTTGCTGCGGTTCCTACCAAAATCACCGAGGATGGCACGGGCGGCTTCTACGTCAACGACCATCCTATTTCACCACCGTCGCGAGTGCATCTCGTACTTTCCATGAATGGAACGCGAGACAGCAGTATAGCGAGCACGCATCGAAGACCAAGCGCTACATCGAGTATGATTAGTGGTTACACAGCAAGTCGGCGCGGAAGTGCATCGACGCAGGGTGCGGCGGCTGGACACACAGTAGGCGGAGGGAGAAGCGCGAGGGACCGGAGGGCTAGGACGAAGCTGAATGAGTAAGGTACTTGATGGACGAAGTGACGAGTGCGATATACCCCTGTTCAGCGTCTGAAGGCTTCTACTTTTGCAAGCATGCTGCCATTCTGTCATAATCTCGTGATTTTGGCCGTATTAGATATACCCCTATAGGCGAATGCCTTGCTATATGTAGACAAGGACCTCTAATATAATGTAATATGATGTACTTCATCTTAATATGTGTCACGTAATCCTGGAAGCAGAGTCTGACAAGATTGCGGTCGTCCAGAATCCTACACGAACGACACACAAAAGTAAGGAAGCAAAAGTGATGGCAATGCTAACACCGCTTCCATGGGCACCATATCCGCATGAGTGATGTAAAAACACCAAATGGGCACTCTATTCTGAATGTGATCTGGACTAGGAAAAGCACACACAGTCCATAAAACTAGGCAAGTTTTTGTAGTAAAGAACAGCCTACCCACCCAACGCCAACCCATGCACGTATGCCTATAATGCAACGTTCAGGTACTTGATATACTGCTCCTCAGCAGTCTATAAACAGGACATAAAGAGAATGCAAGAGCAGAAACACCACATCCATATCCGTATCACTTTCGTAATCAACAGAAGGTTGTAGCATCTCTCTAGCAACAGACTAGTCCCATTCGAACCACATTGCCCTATCTCTCACACGTGTTTTCGGAAGCAGGAAGTGAGCGTAGCATAGCGGGACTAATGGTACGGTGTCCGAGGAAACGGATACTCGATGAGTACAGATACTAACTGTAGTCGAAAAGCACGCTAATGCTCTCGCCATGGTGAACACGTCGGATGGCCTAGAAGATTGTTAGCATATACTTCCAAAGCTATTTTTCATGGAATTTGATCTTACCTCAGCAAAGACATTGCCGACCTCGAGAACCTCCAGCTTGGGGCACTTGCTCTTGTGGTCCTCCTGGGGCACCGTGTTGGTCACAATGACCTTGTCTAGAGCACTCTGGTTGATACGCTCAATGGCATCTCCGCTCAGAATACCGTGTGTAATGAGGGCTATCACCTCTGTAGCGCCCTCTTTCTTCAGGAGCTTCGCCGCGCGAGTAATGGTGTTGGACGTATCCGCCAAATCATCAACCAGGATGGTTGTGCGCTCGCGGACGTCTCCAACCAACATCATGGTCGCGTTTTGCCGGTCGTTGATCTGTGTGGGGCGGCGCTCCTTGTGAATGAGGGCAAAAGGCATGCCGAGAGCGTCGGCGATGGCGGTTGCGCGCTTCGCACCTCCAGCATCAGGGGAGACTACAACAGCTTGTTGGTAGTTGGGGATGTTGAACTGGATGTATTTGCGGAGGAGGTGACGGCCATAGAGGTTGTCCACGGGGATATCGAAGAAGCCCTGGTACTGTGGATCTAGCAGTCTGTCAGCGCGTTGTCTTGTACCTAGACAACATGTATCCTACCGTGGAGATCCATGGTGATGACATGGTCAGCGCCAGCGCAGGTCAACAGGTCCGCGATCAAGGTACCGGCTTGAGCAACCCATTGGCGGTATCCGACCTGGGGCTCGAAAGCAGGAGGCTTGGTGGTTGTGGGTGCGCGCGTGAGGAAACCTGGGGTTGGGGCAGCCGTGCCGTTGGCGCCATTGGCTTCCTTGCCAACGTCGAAGTAGGCAGACTTGTCGGATTTGTCCGACTTGCCCGAGTCGACCGTCTCGGAACGCTTGATGCCGTTCTGCTTGACGGGGCTTGTGGGGTTCCCGTTGGCATGGCCGCCGTTGCGCTCATCCATCTTCATCCTACTGAGCTGGTGGTGCAGCGCTGCAGAGCCATTGGTTATGCCGGCGCTTTCAGCCTGGCCTGGGAAGGGCGTCTGCGGTCGCGAGTCGAACGTGTATGTGCCGGTCCTCGAGCGCCCAGGCACCTTGGAAAGAGGCGCGCCAGTCTTGTTGTATGGAATGTCCGACTGTCGCGAGTAGGGAAAGAGCGGAAGGACGGCGGTGATGCGCTTCGCAGAGGCGGTACGGCAGGCGGAGATGGTAATGAGAAGTCTGTCGGACGGTCAGGCACTTCACTCAACTACACCATGAGGATGGGCCTACTCCATCAGATGGTCGTTGACTGCGCGCAACACGAGCATTAGCGGGGTTCTCGAGAGATCAAAATGGCACGCGGGCGTCGTGTTCCGTCCCAGGTGCGCTGCAGTACCACTATGGCTAGGAGGATAATGCGCCGGAGAGCTTCGTACCTTTACCGCCGCCAGACTGGATGATGAAGACATCCTTTCCTCGCACACTCTCCTCAATCTCAACGCGCGTCTCGCCGCCCTTGAACTTGTCAAGAAGCACCTTGGCCTTGGGTATGCCGAGGTGGTTGCAGATAGTCCTATCGCCAGTTAGTTGGGGCCGCAAGCGCGTTCGACTGCGACCTACTCGGTGAGCTGCGGGTGAGAGCTTCCGCCCAGTACCACGATGTTCCTCATGACGACGGCTGGTGGAGGTGGTGGTGTGGGGAGGTGGTCCGTTACTTCGCGGCGGGCAGTATAGCAAGAAGAGATTAGTGAAGGAGGGAGCCTTTCGCGGAGAAATTCCTCTTATCGATAGAGGGAAAAGATTTAGTCGAATTTAAGGTTTCCGCCCTGGTAATGGCTGGGTGGAGCAGTCAGCGCTCAGGAATTGGGCAGCATGATGAAAGATGAATGGTTCTGTCGTCACGGGCCAGAGAGGTTTTCGCTTCTTTCGGCGGTTGCAACTTTTTCTGCCGAACCCATGTCGCTTTTCCCACGCTTCTCACAGCCGCTGGAATGCTTCTAGAGCATGCAATGGCTGCAGTCTGCATTGCATGCCACAGCAAGCACACCGGATGCAATGACTCAGGTTCCACGCGAGCTATACTCGCCTTTATCGCCCACCGTAGCCGTTTCACATGTACTGGTTGGCGGTCAGTAATTGCGCCATCCTCAGTGGCCGCTTCCCTGGACCAAGGGAAGGGTCCGGTAGCGCCTACCGAAGTCGGCTCCCTCACGTGCCCACCCGACTACTACCTAGGAAGGCGCTTTCGGATAACCATACATGGTTCCGAAATCCTCAACTTGCATCCGGTCATCCACGGAATATGTCCTGCAGCGGTCACCCAATGCGGTACCTTGCGCCCTGCCGTTGTCTTTAGCCGTCACCAAGCGTCCACTATACTCGCAGCTTAGCGAACGTGCCAAAGATACGTCATCCTCGTCGAATCAAATCCTCAAGATACGTCGTCAGACAAACACCAACATAGGTTATTGCTACATACGGCTATCTAGGAACAATGTTTAACGGCCATTGACACGTTTCGCTCTTTCTTCTTTCCCTCATTACAATGCTCATACACACCAGCTTCATAGCTGTGTCGAGGTCGCCATAGCGTAATATGGCGACTACGGCTGCGACCTCGATACTCCCGATTGATCCCATACCACTGATGTAACATCCTACTAATCCTTCTCAGAGTGTGTCAGGCAAGGTCCGCCGCATATCCACATGCGAGCGGTTTACCAGTACCCTGGCATCCGTAGCCAAAGCAAGCCATGTCAGGTCGTTACGCCAACCACCTCCCCTCTACCATGTACCTGTCCGTACTGCACATACACATTCAAACAAGCACTTCAATTCAGATCAGAAGCCATTTCACCTGATTCCATCCTCCCACCTCCCCACTCCACTATCTTTTCTCCCTTCCCTCCCACCCCTCCCATTCTCCTCCTCAGGCGTAAACAATTCCGCGCTTAGCACCAGCACAGCAGGAACAACAGCAAGCGCATCAATAGTCCCACTCCTGCCCCTTTTGCTCTGGTGCCGTAGATTCATCATCGCGTTTACTTCACGGGACTTTACAATGTCTCGTCGGATCCGCGGCCATTCTTCACTGTTCCTGGAAGGAGAAAGAGTGGGGGATGTGGGCGAGGATATGGGGTTTGAAGCAGATGAGGAGGAGCGGTGTCGGAAGGGGGAGAGGGAAGAGAGGGTTCGGGAACGTCCTCGTCGTTTCTCAGTTGTCGTGTCCGATGTACATGAGGCGGCGGATGTGGATAGGCGTGGTGATGCGGACGAGGTTGTTGGTGGTGCTGGGATGTGGGGCAGTGGAATGTTTATCTCTGTGTATAGGGGGCCTTCGTACTGGAGGCAGAAGGGCTCGAATGTTGTCGCTGTGATGTCTGAAGTTGTGGGTATCGGTGCATCGTGATCGTGCTGTGGGGTTGTGGGGGCGGAATATGTATCGAAGGTTGGAAAGGCCTCGTATGCATGCGATGCGGTATCCATGGCTGCGATCTTCTTCGTCTCTTTTCTCTTCTCAATCAACGGGTCTTGTGGTAACGTGCGAATCTCGAGAGTTGAAGCAGACCACGATCAGATGTATGCGAGCTTGAAAGCGCGGTAATTTGAAAGGCGTTGCGGCTCGCACAGCCTCGTTCAGGCAACCCTTTGTTTTGGTACGTCGACGCCCAAAACAACTCTCAGAACGATTGATGACCTCAGACTATTGAGTAAGTGACTCACTCAGAATCAGTGGAAAATCGCCTCTGTCGTACCCAATCCTTGTCGTAAATTGAATATGTTTTGTGTCGCGTGGAACGCAGTGCTATCAACTGTTGTTGTTCTCTTCTAAGGGTTCGCGGAACTATCAACCACGACGCGAACGCGTCTCATTTAAGATACATATACCAAACTAGGCGCTCCATTATCTGCACTTCAGCTGATCACAATAAGCCTCATTTCCACACGCGTGCGCTCAGCCGCGGTGTCGCGGTGAGAAGCTTTCGCGAGCCGCTTAGCCGATTCATATGGGGCTGTGCAGAATTCGCGTGCGTATGGAATACGCCGCATTGGCGGCTGAGGAAGTAGTAAGCTCAGCGCAACATCAAGATAGTGCCTAGAAAGCCAGCGGGGCTAGCACGAATACATCACTCATGATCAAGGGAAGGTAAATGTGTGTGATCAAAATATATTATTCGTTTTATCATCGGTCTCATCATCATTCACTATATACAAAGTGCAATCACCTTAAACTTACAAAAGCTTAAGAGTGACCTTTCCGCCCTTGACACCCTTTCGGACGACAGGCTCGCGAACGCTCCTCTTCGCAGTGCCGTTAGCAGGCACACGCTCGGGAATTCCCTCCCAAGAGGTAGCGTAATGAGCAACAGCGGCAGCAATACCGCGGGAGTGTAGAAGCCAAGCCTCCTCGTTAAGGTTGGTGACATTGTCAGCAGCCTGGTGGTAGTTCTGGTCAAGGATCTCTCCTGCAACGCCACCCCAGATAGCCTGCTCCTCGACAGTCTTGACCTCATCAGCACCGGTGGTTGTGCCTCCAGCGGGAATGTTGGCGTCAAGGAAAGGACCGTAGTCAGAACGGCCGTTGAATTCGGTTTCGTTGCTGGGAATGTTGAGATCCTTGAAGTATCCCGCGAAAAAGGCCTCAATATCGTCACTTCCAGCGGGGCCGCTCAGACCGTAAGCACTGCCGTCACCGTCGTAGATCTGATGAACATAGTTGGGAGACGCAATCATGTCGAAGTTGAGGTAAGCGCGGACATCAAGAGCTGCTTCGGGAGACAGGCTTTCGACGAAGAAGGTAGAGCCGAGAAGACCAGACTCCTCGCCAGACCAGAAACCGAAGCTGACAGCGTTGTTGACGTTGTACTTGGCAAGAGACTTGGCAACGTTCAAGATAGCAACAGTTCCGGAGCCATCGTCGTTGATACCAGGACCAGCGCCAACGGAGTCAGTGTGAGCACCGAGCCAGAGCTGGTTGTTCTTGTCACCACACTTGCTGGTGGCCAGAACGTTGTTGGTGGTGATGACTTGGACGTCGGTCAAAACATCCAATGTGCCGGTAACGGTAGCACCGCCAGCGACCTTGGCAACGATGGCCTGACCCTCCTCCAAAGAGAGAGTTACACTTGCAACGTAGTCACCCTCGGGACGAGGAGGAGGACCAAGAGTGGCGCTGATTGTGCCTGCAACATTGTTGTAGATAATGGCACCGACAGCTCCAGCGCTTCCAGCAAGGGCGGACTTCAATCCGAACTCGCAGCTACCACGCGAGATGAGCGCAATGGCACCAGATACCTCGGCAGGGAAGTCGGACGCCTCGCAACCGAGGTTGTTGACGGGGACGATGGGTGCGGTGACGAGACCTGGAGTAGACGCGGAGTACTCAAGAATGGTAGAGTTAATCGCACGTCCGTCGATGGTGAATGCATTGAGAGTGCCGTTCAACATGACGTAGTTGGAGAAGGGCTGAAGTGTAACATCGTAGTACGAAGTAGATTCAAGCTCCTTCTTCAGCCATTTGACAGTATCGTTGTGAGCCTGTCCTCCCATGATCCTGTTACGAGCTGGGTAGCTGTAGGCAAAGTCCTCAAGCTGCTGAGCACCCCTCATCAACTTCTTGATGGTAATGTCCTTCTCCAGAGCATCCTACAAAATCATCAGCATACGTCCAACGCGACCGTGAAGAACCGGAGCTGCATACCTTGGTAACCAAGGGCTTCTTGGGGCATGGCTTGGAGTTGTGACCATCCTGGCGTTCCCTAAGCTCGGTAGGGATGGCCGAGGCGCCGACGGCGAGAGCTGCAAGACCGAGAGTAACCCTCATATTGACAAAGCTGTTCTATCTCGGGCGGTTGAGATGGTAGAAGCAAGCTGCAGCTGTGTCTTCCATCTGGAGTGCGGATTGCAGCCTTTATACATGTTTGCTGCACCGATCGACCGGTCGTGCGTGTGTAACCATGTACAATTCCCATGGACCTGTTCCCTAACCCTAGAGTGCAGCTATCGCGTGCAATTCTGCAGCAATCGCGTACACTCGCAGTCGTTCCCCCGTCTGCCAAGCATTTCAATATCGGCCATCTCTTATCATTCGCCAACGGCGACTCCACCGTTCATGCTTGATCCAGCAGCTGGTAAAGACAAGCTGCGCCAATGCCTGCTTCGTTCTGGTAGATGGTCTGGGCAGCGCCTGGGCGTACCTGATAGTGGCGCTCAATTGCGAGATTACTGGGGCTCGATTGGAGAGCGTACTGATGTGGGTAGATGTCGGCGGAGGCAAGCTCCCTCCTGCCAAGAAGGCCGGATGGGTGCTCTTTAGGAAGGTGGCCACGCCCGGCTATGGGAACGCAGAAGCGCAGCTCTCTAGCCTTCTAGAAGCGATTGTGTATCGCGGAACATCCGAAGGTCCTCATGGAGCTCGTCTTGTCGCCTCTTCCTCCAGGATTTCCATGTCGTGCGGTTTGGGCAGGTCATCTGGTGTAGATTCGCATGTCGTAGTCGACGGCCAAAAGCACGGCACACGGCCGCCGAGGTCCCTGGAAAACGGGGGCTTTAGCTGGTGGCGCACGGAGCAGCTGATTAGGTACTGATGACACAAGAGCATCTCATTGCTCTACAACCCAAGAAAACGCGAGAAGAAAAATTCACATTAGGAAGACGTTTCGAAGACAATCGATGTGTAGGAAGATGATATCTGACGATGGGGAATGCGCGGCATATATGTCTCAGAGCACCATGTTGTCCTCTTGGCGGCACCATGGCGGCTTGGGCAAGTACCCAAGATCTCATGGTTCTTGGATGTGGCCTTGACATCCTTGGAAGCGCTGAATAGCAGCAACAGGAGCTAAGAAGGTGCAATGTAAGGTTAATCTCATATACTGAACTTCCAACGCTTCGATCGGAATACTTCACATCAAGGTTATAGGCTGGGTACAATTCAATCTTGGGGAAAAGATGGTCATACTAGAATATGGCTTGATATAAAATCATTGGAAGAGAAGGAAAAATTAAACCGAGGCAAAAATATCCGAGGACGTCAAGGGAGCAACTCAGCTAGACCAGTTCTACCGCGCATAAAAAGCCATATCTTTTCTCCATCGGGTAGCGACATGGCAGCAGTTGTTGCTGGGTTCTTTGTTTTCTGCCATTTCCTCTTCTAGCCATGTCGCATTGATGCCCTCTAGCATCCTACCAACTCGCGGAGTCCAATTGTTCGACTCAATAGTTTTTCTTTACTTGTGCCATAAATAATTAAATACCTTGGTGCAGATGATAGCAGCGGACCCCGTTGGGAACGTGATGTCGGCTGCAATCGCCCATATCGGCACGTAATGATGCGGGTAGAGCCTAATCAATAGCGTAGAAGGCAAAATAGAGAAATATTCATACAGCTCTGATACGACGGCTATTCGGAGGTCAAGTCCAGAGAGGAAGATTGCATTTTCAGTGCGGTACGCAGGACTCCGAGTCACGATTGGGATAAGGGAGGGTTTAGCAGCTGCAGAGAAGTAGTGGCATACTGTTAGGACAGGTGTCTTGAGATAGCGCATGTGGACATGTACTACGCGATTTCTTCCTACGACATCCCTGAACTACATGGCCCAATGCGAAGCGGGCGATATTGTCAATCCTCGTGGTTAGAGCGTCAAACTGCCTCCGTGTGCTGTACCAGAGTCTACTCTTCGTTACTTGACTGTGACCCTCCTCAGAACCCATCACATGAAACCACAGACATCCTTCAGCGAGAGAAAAATGACGATCCGTCCTCTGCTTAAGCGCAAAGCGAGGGCCATCAAGCTTCAGTGTCATGGTATCATCCTAAAGAAACCCATCACTTTCCTTCCGATACAGGATAACGCCCGGTGTAAATATGCCTTCTGTCCATGCAAAACTGTAAGGCGTGTTGAATTGGAGCTGAACCCCGCCTAAAGGATGAGCTGGGACATGAAGTTCCCGTCCACCGCTGCCGAGTACATGTGGCATATGTATAGCTTATCCATTCTGGTTCGGCTCACCGTTACAAAATCGCCTGACATGTTCGGCCGCTTGCTCCTTATGGAGGCTTCGAATATGCTCATATCTACAGAAGCGCATCGGCCGTAGAAGTAGGGATTACTCTCTGTTAGGGTTCTGAGAGATTGGGTTGCCTGTGGAAGTTATTTGCGAGAGGGGAAGATTGCATGGCTTCTGGAAGGTTTTACCAATTTCGAATCGTTCTCCTGAGGTGGCATCATGCGGTAGCCTCGAGTATGGCTTCTATACTGTAGGCTGAGAGCCAAAGCTCTGGTCAACTTCGTAGTGGGAGAGGTTTGGTAAGTCGTATCTTGTACGCCGGGCTGGAGAACATAACTGCAGCCTTCTTTTGGAGTCAATTTCCGAATAGGGAGGGATGAGACAGCTTGTGGTTGAGAATATAGGATGGCTTTGCAGTATCATATTAGAAAACGGTTTCCGGTGTCTACACCAAGCGGTAAACACTAGTAAGAGAAAGGTTACACAAAATATGCGCAAAGGTATATTACTGACCTTATCGGGTGTGTTTTACAAGTTAAGAGCAAATGAACACGGTTCAGTTGCGGTGGAAATATCTTAAGACTTTGCATACGTAAAACGCCCTTCTGATTAACGATTCGCCACGAATATTTACTTGAATTGATCTTCGGTGACACCCTTGCCCATAGCCGCCGTCGAACTTACACCACCGGACACCATCTTCAGAAGATTGTCGACGTAGTTTGCTCCACTCCACTTCTGATGCGTAAGCACATCGACCTTGTTCTCCGCTTCGGGTTCCTGAATGATTTCGCCGTACGCCCGCATTCCCTGCTTAGCATATGCCTTGGAGAATGTGTCGGCCATAAGAGCGCTTTGGTGCAGACCGGCGAGCGTGATGAACTGCCAGCAGTAACCCAGTTTGGCCAGGCGTTGGATGTAGGTTTCTTGCTCCTCACGTGGCATGGCGGCTTTCCAGTTGAATGAGGGCGAGAGGTTATACGCCAGTCTATCAATATTGTTAGCATGGACGATGAAAGCAGGAGTGAAGGAACATACTTCTGCTCAGGCCACACAGCATGGACACCGTCGGCAAACTGTTTCGCTTGCGCAAAATCAGGCAGCTTCGACTCCATCCAAATCATGTCGCAGTAGGGTGCATATGCAACGGCGCGGTTGATAGCACATTCACAGCCACCTTGATATCTGTAGTAACCCTCTCTGGTCCTTGCGGCGTCCCAGTTGAAGTACACATCAACGCCAGTCAGACCTGCGGCAATGGCGCGTGCCTCTGAATTGCTCTTGCCCTTGCTCTTCTCCAAGAACTCGTTGATCATGTTCTGCTTGTCCACGTGTACACCAGCATTTATCGTGTCAATCACTGCCTCATGGTAAAGCTTCAGGTTGGCCTCCTTGGTCCATGCATCTTCGATAGCCTGGAGCTCCGCGCCGTTCTTACCAGCTTGCTCTGCGGCATACATGAGCTCGCCCAACGGTTGAAGGGCGGGATTTGTGCAGCCTAGGATGTAATGGTGGTCGCGAGGGTCGATGGTCGATGTGATCAGGGTAGCGGCCTCTGAGTCGGTTCTGGCAACGGCAAGTAGGTCGGTTCCTGTGCAACAATGTGAGCCATGTTCGCAGTCGATACTTAGTTAATGTTATCTTACCCATGATGTCTGCCTGTGCCCTTATAGCGACTAGACGGTTGATGTGTTCGCTGATAGGTACCAAGACCTTTCCAGCCATATGTCCGCACTTCTTCGTTCCTGGTGCTTGATCCTCGATATGTATACCAGCCGCGCCCTTCTCTATGAAGAGCTTGGTGAGCTTCATGATAGCCGTAAGGCCTCCGTGTCCGGTATCTGCATCCGCAATAATCGGTCGCAGGTAATCAACGCTGGCGACTTTCGCGCGGTCGGCTTTTGCAGTAGTCAGGCGCTCTTCGCGTTGCTTTCGGTCGTGGAACAATTGCGCCATAAAGAGGTGACCAACTTTGTTAGGTACAGTTGTCTAGGCATGTAAGCTTTCTTTCCCTTCTAGATATCAAAGAACTTGACTCACGTAGGGGTAATCTGCTAGATCAGGACCTGGTTCGTCGGTTGATGAAGCTGTTGACGATGCTTGCCATCCGGATACGTAGACAGTGTCCAAGTATTTCGCCATTTGTGTGACCATGACGGGATCGAGACATCCGTATGTGAAGCTGACATCGTTGTTCTGGATTTGATTAGATCGCATGGCTGGCATCATGAAGGACTATCATACCTTGAAGCGGCCTTCAACAATTTCCCAAAGCTTCTTCGACTGATGATTGCTTGGGTAGGTAATCTTAAGATTGCCTCTCTTTGAAACAATGTCTTCTGCTGTAAATGGTCTTCTAGTGAACCGCCATCTCGAATCTGACCACCATTGCTTAACCTCCTCAACTTCCTTTTGGAACTGCGCGTCTTCTGCGTCAATATTCGACATCGCGGTTGAACTTTGCGTTATTGGTAGATGATGTATGAAGCGTGTGTCAATTAAAGAACGCTGGATTCCTTTGGTTCGGTAGGTAGGTAGGTAGGTGAGTAGGTATAAAGATGTAAGAAAGCACGAGGGAAACCTCTCTTTTGATAAATGACCAGCGATGACACAACACACTCTAGCCTCGGTCTACCGTGCCACAAACCTGGGGAGCCAAGCTTATAAGTGTAGCATCAGCATCTCCTACCATCAAGGTTAGCACAATCCCAGCTCTACTTCTTAGCCCAAGAGCTCGGGGACAACCGGCTGAGCGCACCATTGGCCCGACTGGAGCATCCGAGGAAGCTGGCAAGAAGATCTAGCGTGGCAGTCATGCTAGAGCGTTGTTTGAGTTGCCCTCGGCCCAAGGGGAATTGACGTTCTGAAAGCATGACTGGTGTAGATCGGGTGGGGATGGGACCAGCGGAACCGTGACGGGGATGACGTTTGCCAATTGCTTGGTGAGGATGCCATCTCGTTCCAGACACAGCTGCATCTTCATTATTAACCCCTCTCAAACCCCCATTTCGATGGACCTGAGACTTATTACACAACGGCACGCGACCGCCTGCAGCTTCACATGCTGATGTTTGTACTTTGCTTTCGTCTTTTGTGCATGTGAAGGCGCATGCTAAAACCTGGGGTCGCGTGTCGCTAGCGT
Organism: Alternaria postmessia; assembly: GCF_024291825.1. Lineage (NCBI taxonomy): Eukaryota > Fungi > Ascomycota > Dothideomycetes > Pleosporales > Pleosporaceae > Alternaria > Alternaria postmessia. The sequence goes on from NW_026260111.1 coordinate 48,806, forward strand.
CGCGCGGGTTTAACCTCGGTTGATCCTATCCGGAAAAGGCCAGAACCGCTATTGATCTGCAACTTTCACGGGCTGGCGTGTTCGCTGTTTAGAGGGCTTTTGCTCGGAAACACGTGAGAGTTGTCATTGTTGCGTCTGGGATATTTCGGATAAGCCTCGCTCGGCAGCGACGACGATCCCGGCAAATGGTTGTGACGACGTCGCATACCAATGATCATTGCTGCCATTACGGGTGATATATCAGTACTCTGACGATGACAATGATGGTTGAGATGAGATGGAAGATCTTCGTGCCTAACTATAACCCTTCAACGATTCGTACGCGTGGCATGAGTACACCAACAAGGCGCTCTTTACCAACCACCACCAATCCAACTGGCGTACTTCGAGTGCATCAGAGTATGCAGACCAATCCCTTCCTGTTACCATGCTTTCTAGGCATTTGGCTGAAAAGAAGCCCGCCGAAGACCCACTCCAGCTCTTCAGCTGTTGTGCAGCAGTATAGCACAACACAACCCTGATCACCAAATCCACCAGGCCGACTATTTCCGGAAATCCGAAACAAAACCGATGTGCTAGAAAAAGCTTCGTAACGGTCCTTCTGTACTCACAAGCGTACTGCTGCCCGAAGAAACCCCTGACGTACCTGTCCAACTCGGAAAATGGTCTGGCACGGATATCATCAACGTTCACTGCGGAGCTTTGCGGCGTTACCGAGTATGCAGGGTCAGCTGGCGGACATCTCAACTTTTTCAGCAACCACCACCTCAGCTCGTCAAGACTACTCCTTCTCGTTGGCGGCGTGTCCTTCTCTTCGAGGCGTGTCGCCGAGCGCTCTGGAAGCAGCAGAGGTAGAAGCTGCGGGCGACACATCCACAAAGTTCTATTCCGTTCATCGGTGAAGACGCACTCACGGTCGATGGCCTCGGAAGTATACGTGTAGTGAATTAGCCGCGAGTAGAATGCTGGTGTAAGCACGCGGATCTCCATGTTCTTTCTGGGCCGAGTTCGACCGGGTACATGTGTCGGGCAAACCATATTGGTGGGAACGTTTGGAATCGAGGCTTGGAACGTAATGTTAAAATCTACTTCCGCTTCTTCTACAAGCCGATGCAGGTAGTTTCTGAACACTTTATAAAGTGTGCTTGGTCTGTCAGCCGCGTTCATTCATTAATGCCATCGTACTTACATGTCAGCGGATGTGGGTAGTCGGCCAACGCTCGACGTCAGGACTTCTGGTCGGAACCACACATGCAGTTTTCTCTTGAAGAAGATCTTGAAAGCTTCTCTGATAATGCGCGGGAACGTAACGAACCCTACCCACCACCAGCTTAGAATGAACCGCATAGTTCCGAAGAGGCCCAACTGGTCAGTATCAATAGCCTTTCCGGTGGAGTAAAGGCGTGCTACAAGCTTCCCATGATCCTTGGAGGACTTGAGTGTGATAGTATTATCGATCATAGGGTTCCTGTAATCAACACACGGAAAAGGGTTTTGTGCCTTCAACGCATACGAACCCTTTCTAGAGTTAAACGGCGAGACATGGAAGTCTTTCATCCAGACATCGGTAAACTTGGACTTCGCTTCGACAGGTACTTGCGATTCCTGGCCCTCCGAACCAGACGTCTGCTCAGAGTCTGATGTGCGTGGCGGGCTGGAAGGGCTTGATCCGTCAAGCAGGTACATGCGCCTTTCGCCGAACGTGTTGTTGACTTCAAGTATCATCTTCTTGAGCTCATGCTCGCGATCGTAGACATACCAGAACGAGACTGGGTTGAATGCGTAGCCGAAGAAGCGTGGTGCCGTCACCAAGTAGGCATATTCCCATTCGGAATCTTCGACATGTTGGGCTCTCAGGTACGTCCTCAGCTTCCAGTAGAAACCAAAAGCGCCACCGCCTCGCTCCAGATAGTCCTCCGCTCTGACACGTAGCCACCATCTACCCAAAGTTCGATCTTCTCCACTCGGAAACTCTATTCCGTTGTACTTCGTTCCGCTCGAGACGATGGGAAATCCACACTGGAGGTACGAGTATGCGAAGCCATGGCGTTTCGGGAAGATACGAGCATGCGTCGTCTGGCAAGGGAAGATCTTCGGCTTTGGTGTCTCTATTTGAGACCTCCACCGACTGATATCGAGCGGGGTTGCAGTTGTGTTCTTGCTACTAACGAAGGTACGCCATAGGAAGAATGCGAGTATAGTAAGCGGCAATGCGACACTAGAGACTGCGTATATGAGAGACGTCCTTTCGGCGCTACGAATCCAGCTCATCCATATGTTCCAACTCTTCGATGCTGTCGCAATCAAGTTCTCCCTTGCCAACCAAGCGTATAGGATTCCAGACACCGCGCAATCCGTTGTGAGCTGGCGATCTTCATGACGCCGTCTAACGGCATACCCTCCGATCCAGATCGCGAGCAGAGGCCACACTCGCCACCCATCGGCAACGGCACATGGTAGCAAGAGAGTCAAAGGCGCGCACTCAACAAGGGAAGCACCCAGACCGCGACGGCCACGTGCAATCTGCATTAATGAATGTTTCTGTTAGTATTTTCGTAACATTGAGGTGATTACGAAGGAATATTGTGGTGCGATAAATGTCAGATCGAAGGTGGTTTGACGCTAGACCATTCTCATGAAATGTATATGCAGGGTCAGAACGATACCCGCCGCGAGTATTTCCCCATCTGGCTAATGCCAATACGAGAGCCGCATCTTCCGGGATACCAAGTGTGTAGACCGGTTGTGACCACCGTCGCTATTATTTGTTTGGACGCCGACTTGCAAAGCTCGTGGAATAGAAAGGAGAGGAGGACGCCGAACCACTGATGGATGTGGATCATGGTGCGTCATCAGGGTTAAGTGGGTCAGGAAGAACACCAACATGTGTCGACCGTCATTACTATACTTTTGTCCAACTGTATATTGCATGTTTCAAAATGCGCCAAAACGACCCCCATGGTCCTAGCAAGTCACTCTTTCCCGAGGTTATCCACCAAAGCACGAGAGAGACGGTTTATCTCGAGCGCGACGCGACGCGGACTGTGGACTACGCTAGGACTGTTCGAACAAGGACCGGATCCTGGACCGGCGCCATGATTTGGAATATCGTTTCACACACAAAAGCAACAAACATGTAGGGAGAACGTCAGCAGTCTCTCTGAAAGCTCAGAGGTTTGCGAAGATTCCGATACGAGAAGCTATTATAACTATGTCGCCCGCCAAGATACAACTCCAATGGCTAGCATGAAAGAAGGCCAGGTAACAGTCAACTACCCGTAAGACGTCCTTCAAGTGACAGCGTTGCCCACCATTCAAACCCTCTTCACGAACATAACTTCTGTCTCCTCTACACTCGCACACGTCGTACATATAAGACGCCAAGCTGAGTAAAGGACGTTGGCGGGCCGTGTAGTGTAGATGTTACAGAAGAAACACACCCAACCGTCACAACTGGGGTCAGCTCTACTCGTGTTTTGGACAGAGAAACAGGCGCCAGGCTGCATAGCGGCTCTTCTAGAAATATGCATTGTAGATGGGCAAGCTACATGTCCACAACGGCACAAGGCTCCTGGTGTGGTGGGACTAGGTCTGTTGTAATGGGAGCAGAGGTGACAGATCCACCCGCGCTGTTTAGGATGTTTCGTGCGGACATCTTTTACAGCATTGCGTACAACAGATGTTGCACGGTTTCTGGAACTGCTGGACAACCCGAGGATTTCTTGCTCTACATGCGGATTAATTCGAAATGCTCTCCTTCACCAAGAACTGAATGGAGGAACTTACTAGTAGATGGCGGGTTCATGTTGCTCTTCTTAGATATGGTAGAGAATGAGGCGAAACGGGATTAGTTCCAGAAAGGATCAACCGACCGTATCTATAGACAAATATTGTGAACCCGAAACGTCATAATCACGCTCCAGATCTCATTAGAAAGAGAGCAAACACATGTCAAGACATTCCTAGCATGATCTCTACTCTTCCACGTGCTTGTGGTCATGTCTTGCCAGGAACTCTGTAGCTCATGCACATGTATAAGTACTAATAGTTCTTCCTAGTCCCGGGATGAGAACGCTACTCAAATTGACAAAAGGGAAGTACTAGCAGGCCATATGGATCTCATGAGAAGTAAGTATCTCGCCCGATAGCACCAGTTACTTACATGCTGACTATACGAAAGAAAAAGACATCCTAGCGGTCCCGGAGCTACCTGATCAACGGACTCAGATATCCGCCGTTAAGCAATCTGCAGCAACAGTCCGAGACGTGAGTCCCTCTTTCCATAACCCAGCTTCCTTTTTTATCAAGACGTAGCAGGGCACTAACATCTCGCAGTCCGCCACCCCCCTCCGTGGCTGGGTCTGCCACCTTTGCGCCCACTTCAACACCCCCGGTACCCTAACCTCTCCCAATGGCCCATGTCAAACATGTAACACACCCGCCTGTGACGCAGAATGCGCGGACGCAATTATTACAGCACGCGATGACCAGGACTGCTCAGGCTTCACTTGCTGGTATTGCAAGTACTTCTGGGTGTGGTCAGACTATGATGATGATGGTAAACCCATACAGGACGAAGTGCTATCGTGTGATGTGTGTGGAATTCTAGAAGAGGAAGAAGTTGTGTTTGTCAAAAGCTGGTTTGAGGAAACGAAGAAGCCGGAGCCAGAACCGGGACAGGGGGAAGAACGACTGTTGGTCTGTGAAGAGACAAAGGATAAAAAGAGCGAGGAACGAGAAGTGGACGATGGTGAGGGCGAATTTACTATAGTCGATAGGAAGAGAGCTTGGCCAAAGAAGAAGGTTCAGAATGAGGGAGTTGATGATGGTGATACTGTTAGGTTTACTGAAGTTGGCCAGAAGAAGGCCAGGCAAAAGAAGAAGATACCGGATGATCTACTGGCAACTGAGGGCATTCCACGATATGCACTCAGAAGACCAGGTCGACCAACCAGGTAGATTGAAAGTCCAATACCAGATTTTTTATTGGTTGACCAGGAAAATTTCCCATCTGGATGCTCAGTAAGCGTGTGGAATCCGTTCATATTTGCCGCGGTATGCAGCTCGATACACTAAGCCTCGCACGTTACAATCCAAATCGGGCAAATGGTAGTCGGGAGCATGCTTCCATCAGCGATGTAATTTTGAAGGGTAGAATCTCATATAAAGGTCTGGTAGCAGCCCCCAATGAGTCCGAATCACTTCGGCACATCAATATTACAGGATATCTGCTGCGACCTCAGTCGCAGTGATGAGACACTGTCTTTCAGTATTGTGCATTTTACGCAATTCCCTGAAACCGATACGGAACTCTGAGCGATGCGCAGCCCTCGGGAGCATGGAAGACGTACGGGAAGGCCGGAGATAGGAGTGTGTTGGTTTGTTGGGATAGACCGAGATCGAACATTTCGTGGGCCCACCAGAAGTATCCAGGGAGCGAGATCCATCCAGCACAATCTGTGAGGATCAGAAACATTGCTTAAACGCAGCGAGTGTTTAAGCGTGGTTGATGCGACACTGTTCACTCTACTATATCAGAGCGACACTACCGTGATCTATTGGAGACCTCCAACCCGATCGAATGCGATACTGTCCCATGTTTGCATATTCGCTATCCAAAGAGGAGGAATGGTGCAGATATTGATATACATCAGTGGTGTATGTCACGGCATGCTATGTCGATGTCGATTTGCAAGATCAATCGCGATGTCGTTCGAAAAGAAGCGCGAAAAGAAAACCAGGTTGACGACGAACTGGAAAGAAGCATCGAGGGCTAGACGACGCAAGCATTTCAGATGATGGAAGGGAAAGAGATGCGTAAGATCATAGGAGGACTGGAAGCCGTTCTGCCGAAGAGCGCCACAGATTCGGTGAAGATTGAGCGCACTACGAAGCAGGAACAAAAATAGAAGTTGGGAAGTACGGATCAGGCGGCCCACTGTCGTGTATGTGTATCAAGCAAACACGACCTGCAGAACGAACAGAGTCGCTCCATGACAAAGCTGCCTGTGCAGAATAAGCCAGAGAGCCACCGAGGTGTAAGATAAGGTATCAAGAACATTGTGGCCACGGCCCACTCCACGGGTGAAGACGAAGACCATACCGCTTACGACCTATTCCCGCGTTCGTATAACCGTCAGCAACGATGCAGGCAATTTAAGGAAGGATATGTTTCAGACGATCCTGGGTGGTGTATGTCCTCTCATTGGAGGTAAGCGCCCAACCATTTAATCGAGATGCGGATATTATTTGGAAGCATCATATTTCAGACGCGTGGCGTTGATCATAAGGCTCTAGCTTCAGTGGAACCTTTTCTGGCTCCGAGAGATATCGGTCAGCAGACAATGATGACAATCATTATACTGTTGGTCTCGGAGAACCTGTCAGCCTGGAAAGCTGTACGACGAGCTCGGACGGGAGTGGCGACCGGTAGCCAAGTATCCTCCTGTTGAACAGTCATCAAGGAATGAGTTTTGAGTCCATCTACAAGCTCACCCCACTCGCGTTCGCCACCCGGAACGGCACAGGTATTCAGTTGAGCGGCAGGTTGTGGTATCATTCGCGGAATCTGTTGATTGCCATGATGTCGGGCGTATGCAAGATGTAATCCAACTGCATGTCGGCTAACGAAGCACAATGTGTCAGAATACTGTGAACCCCTGTCTCCGGAGTGGAGTTACAGCTAAGCCGTCTAGCCGACAGATCTGACATAAGCAGACATCTTGTAGAGGCGGGCAGCTATGCCGGGCAACATGCGTAGACGATGGTTGTATTTACCTGGCGCGTATATTGCGGCTGCTTAAGCAAGTTTCCCGTCAGAGACACGGCAATGGAATGGAGGATCGATCCGAGAAACCTCGGGAAGGTATTGCGCGAAACTTGATTGGATTTCCGTTGGGCCGAGCCATGTTGACGTCGATCATCGTGGTCACCATGTTGGTCAACATACCAGATGCTGAGTGTACACTTGTTGTGTGGTATGTCATATCATGCTGTCGGTGGGCGCATGTAGGTGATCTCGAATGCTGATCGTATTGAATTCTACTCAAGGCGTTCCATGGGTATCTGGAATTTATGCGTGATCTTGGTCATGTTGTTGGATACAGGAAATCGGATATGTTAGTATGTCGTCCAAATGCAAACTGGCATGCTGCTTGCGGTCATTGACGTCTGTCGTCATTTATGTAACTGCGTTCGGAACCGAGCCACCTGGACTTGTATCATCCATCTTTGGCGGATTGGTATCGATTTGAATAGTGACCTAGTCGTGATTGTTAGCACGCGTAGGCGGCTGCGGCACATACTCAGGGTATGCAGTGCTCAAGTTGCACTTGGCTGTCCAGAGAGGTGTGATCTAAACGTACCGGCCCATCATTGACTAAAGCAACGTCCATCATAGCAGCGAAAACGCCGTCTTTGACCTTGTCAGGCTCGTATAGGGCTCCCACCTTCTTGTAGAAGGCTTGGTATAAAGTCTTGGCTTCCTCGCCACTTGCGGATTGGTGGAAGGAAGGTTTATTTCCTTTACTCATTGAGGCCAACAGGGTGAATTGGGAAACTGAGATTTCTTAGCATACCCTTTTTCGTAGCAAGACTACTAGTATTGGCACCACCATGGCAAACTAGGAGAGTCTCAGCGTTTCAACATACCACACAAAACTTCGCCATGAATGTCGGCCACGTTGCATTTCCACTTGACAGATCAGTCTCAAATCAAAAGAGGCAAGTCTGGCATCATACACGGCCTTCCGGGCCTTTGGATTCATCGTCCCAGAGCTTGGCCTTTAGTATCTTGCTAGCCATGGCCTCGACATCCTTCTCAGTGTCGTGTTTGGAGACGGCAGCAAGGACCAGCAATCCCTTGCCGATGGAGGAGACCAGTTGGCCATCGACTGTGACGGATGCCGACTTGACCCTCTGCAGCACGGCTAGACAGTGTTAGTATGGTCGTGGTTACGAGTGCATAGTGGCGGGGTCGGTACTCCTCATGATGGCGGGGTAGCAACAAAGCTGTGTGAGGAAGATGGTGGTGCCCCTCGTTGCGCGATAGCCTCAGGGTGATATGTCGAGACGCGTAACGACGTCACACATGGGAATTCAGACATGCAATAGTTGTGAGACGAGGCTGAGAAGACGTGGAACGCGTAGGTGAAACAGCGACGCGTGGGGCGATTGGTGGCTAGTGGCCGCACTCTTGGCAATTACGCTAGGCCAGCCCTGTGGCTTCGCGTTACCTATGCGATACCTCAACCTCCGCACTGAGCCCACGACAAACAACCCGACACTATTGCCGTCGAACGCCTTCATTCGCGCGATTCGACTGTCACACAGCGGCTAGCACCGGCACCGACGCAAACATTGCCGTAACCCTCGCGAAAGCCCTCAGAACGAGGCTCCACCACCGCCATGGCCGCACGGAAACTCCAGCAGGAGATTGACAAATGCTTCAAGAAAGTCGCAGAAGGCGTCGCGACGTTTGAGAACATATACGAGAAGATTATGCAAACGGGCAATCCCTCGCAGAAGGAGAAGCTCGAAGACCAGCTGAAGAAGGAGATCAAGAAGCTGCAGCGGTCGCGGGACCAGATCAAGACGTGGGCCGCCATGTCCGAGATCAAGGACAAGAAGCCGTTGCTGGACCACCGGAAGCTCATCGAGACAGTAGGGTGCCCGCCGTGGCCTGGCATGATGGGATGCTGACATGTGACAGCAAATGGAGCGCTTCAAGGCCGTCGAAAAGGAGATGAAGACGAAAGCATACTCCAAGGAGGGGCTGCAATTAGCGTCCAAGATCGACCCCAAGGACAAGGAGAAGATGGAGATGGTTGAGTTCCTGCAGCAAATGAACGAGGAGCTGGAGCGGCAAATAGAGACCATCGAGGCCGAAATCGAGACGCTGCATGCCAACGTAAAGAAGACGAAGAAGGGAGACAACTCCAAGGCGGAGCGGATAGCAGAGCTGGAAGAGTCGGTCGAGCGAAATAAGTGGCATCAGTCCAAGCTGGATCTGCTGCATCGAGCGCTCGAGAACGGCAACGTCGAGACAGACCAGGTCAAGGGGATCGAAGACGGCATCAAGTACTACGTGGAAAGCAACCAGGACCCTGACTTTGCCGACGATGACACCATGTACGACGACTTCAACTTGCAAGAGGAGGAGGCCATCTTCGGCTTGGGCGAAGGCCTGGACCAGGTCTCATCGCACGAATCGCAGTCGGTAGCAGATAATGACGAGTCGGACATACGACCACCAGCGCCAAAGCCAAAAGCGACAGAAGCTGTGCAACAAGCAGCGAGACGGCCCTCGACACAGATGAAGTCGCCATTACCAGCACTAGCAACGCTGCACACGCCCCTGCCTGGTGCCTCAAATACCACGGGCAACGCCATGAAGCCCGCGCCGATACCCACACGGACGACGGGTGAGCCTTTGAAGTACGCCTCGGCCGCCGCCGCTGCAGCTGCGAGTGATAAAAATGGAGTGGGCATTGCCCCTTTGCCACCACCACCGGGAGCTGCCGCGGCACAGTCAGGCCTTACTCCTGGCGCACGCGCAAGTGCTACGAGTTCTCCAGCCATAACACATTCCCAACCAGCCGCCCGCACACAGCCAGCCGAATCAGCACAAGCATCGCCAGCTCCTGCGGCAAGTATACCCGCTACGCCTGCTGTCGAGAAGGAGACGCTTTCGCGCGCTGCTTCGTCGGAAGATGCTTCAAAGTCCAGCAGAAGAACACCGGCTCCTGAACCTGTAGAAGAAGAAGAGTCCTCGGCTGCTACTCCGCCGTTAACAAATGGTGAATCCCATGCTGAAGACGACGAGGAAGAGTCAGTATATCACCTTCCTTCAAGCTTACAGGATCTCCTGGATTCCTTCGAAGCGACTAAGAATGACATATCCGCCTCTGCAACAAAACCTCCTGATGAGCGCATGCTAGCAGCATCCATGGCTACCGCGCCGGACTCTGCCGATACTGAGGCGCCCCGCCACTACCGTCCCCAGAATCCCTATCCGTTTACGCCCGCGCACTACCCGCAAGAGCCGTTACCAATCTTCGATGATCCTCGCCTATACTCCCGGATCGAGACCGACGCTCTCTTCTATGCCTTCTACTATCGCCAAGGTACATACCAGCAGTACCTGGCAGCGAAAGCACTCAAGTCGCAAAGCTGGAGATTCCACAAGCAGTATCAAACATGGTTCCAACGACACGAAGAGCCAAAGGCGATAACAGAAGACTACGAGCAGGGGACGTATAGATTCTTCGACTACGAGTCGACATGGTAAGTACCTAATTCCGTCCACCAGCCTCACGTAGGGCTGTCGTATGACAAAGTCGCGCCACGCGGTGCTATTTCTGCACGTCATACAGAGCTAACCTTATTTCAGGATGAACCGAAGGAAAGCAGACTTCCGATTTGCCTACAAGTTCTTGGAAGATGAGCTATGAGCCGTAGGTTACTTTCTTCTTACCGACCCGCATGCTCGGCTTGGTAGTCGCGTTCTGTATCAAGTATTAGGTAGTCTTGGAATGGGTCCCATCTCGGGCGATATCTTTTGCTCTTCGGATCCGAAACCTTCTCCTGTCCAGGCTCCGCTGCATACTGACCTTCACCCACAAACATCAGATCGACCATGGGTAGAACCATCTACGGTGAGACATCATGCATGGATCAAATGGAACTTATTGAGGCTCACCTGCCAAGCGCAGCCCCAGCCCGCTACAATTTGACCCGCCAGGGGTGTCGTAGCGGTCTGAGCGCCGGGCGTAATCTGACATGATGTGGCTAACAGCTGCGGAATGTGCTCAATTGGTCGGCATTGGGTTACGCTGGATTTCGCCCCCAATCGCGTGGAGACTACAGGGCTGCAGGGGGAGGCTGGTCGCTCTCCACTGGCCGCCTTAGCGAGAATCCTTCCGTAACGTTCAAGCTTCCATTACGCCCCGTTACGCCCGGCAGCACTAAGTTGTGCATGAATTTGAGTCGAGCGGTTACAGCGTCAATCATTTTACGGCATTCATGAGCCGGTCAAACTCCACCAGGTTGCGGGTTAATTGACCCACTTACAACGAGCAGCAGGAATGAACGAAGAAAGGACACAAATGGGCGTTTGATGACAGCTAATCCGCTCCGGGACGAGCGGTCAAGCCAAGTTCGAATTCGATCGCATTAGAAGCTTCATCAGGATGGCGCTTGTTCCCGCAATCACGCTGTCATCTCAAGTGTATTGAGCGTTCCTGTACCAAGACGTGATCAAGAGCCAACCAGAGAAGTGTAAAGCATCTCGAAACTCCCAGGCCGGTCCCCAGGCTCCAGCCCATATCATGCAGCTAGACAGGGGTTGAATCCTTCATCGTGGAACGAAAGTACGGGAGCAAGACACGCATGCACCAACAGTCACACAGCGGCCCATCCACCTACCCGCTTATGTGTTAATCGGTGAACTATGCCCATCATGAATCCCGGCACACAAAGATCAGAATACCAACCTGTATGCATCGGACTATTCTAGCTCTCTGCCTTGCCAAGCAATGACAACGACAAATGAAATAGTTGCTACAGTTCAATTAAAGTTGGATCGGGGTCTAGGGCAGTCGCCCTGCATCGCCATAAGACAGCGGAGACGACACAGATCTACTATTGTCTTCCGTTGTGCTTCCTGCTTCTTCACTTAGATCATTATTTCACCGCCCCGATCTATCCACCACATACCGCAAGATTAGGCCTTTTGATTCAGCTCCTACTTGATTTTCCGGCGTCGGCACGGGCACTAGTCGTTGTCAGCCCTATACCGATAGTCGTGTGGGGTACCACTACACTGGTATCGACTTCGCCTCGCCATCCTACAAATCCACCTCAGCAACCTTGGACTTCTATATTCAAACATTTGGCCTCTGGCGTAGCGTCACTTACACAAAGGAGATCAAATCTTACGAAAGATACGATCGCCACACACATCCGGCCGAATCCGCAACCTGATTTGCTTTCTCGCCTTACCACACTTCTACTTTTGTTCGTCATCACCATGTTGGTGCACTACGGTTCGCATGGAGATGCCTTTGGGCGCCCTGATGGCTCATTTCCTCCGAAGTACCTGTGAGTCTATGCAGTCCCGTTCATAGCATAAGCCGCGGGGTGGCAGTGATCGGTCTCCGTTCAAGAGCAGGAAAAGGGTTATCGCACTTATCTTGATATAAGACTCATGACCATTCCACGATAGTAGAAGCATCAAAATCATCAATAACATCTAACCAAGGCTTCATAGGTCTCTTGAGCAGGTCCAACTACGGCCTCGAAGACACTCTTCAGTAACTAGCACGAGGAGATCATCCAGACCACAGAAGCTACGCATCATCACTTCGCCCGTGGCGCCCGCCTATCGCCCTTCTAGTGCTACCACCCGTACCAAGAAAACAAAGTCGATACGTCCAAAGCAGGAACAACCGCCTTCGCCCGCTATGTCCGGATACAGCGTAAGTGTCACTCCAGTCTTTACAGCAATCTTCGGTGTTGACTCGTATAATCAGTACTCCTCGTCCGACCAAGGTAACTACAGCTATCAAGCCTCTTATCCACACTCAGGAGTGCCACAATATACTCAATCTCAAATCAATGCCTATTACGCACAGTATCAACAATATCCACCTCAACCATACCAAATCATCCCAGACTATTATACGCAACCGGTAACTGTTACACATACTGCTGGATATCAACAACCAGTAGCCAGTGGGTATGATGTTGGAAGTTGGCAAAGTCACGGCGACGATCTAGGAATGAACACATCGCAAGGCCCAACTAGGTAAGCACTTTCCCATCCAAATTTCACAATATCATGCTGATATCAAAGCAGAAGTAGCAGCCGCACAAAGTAAAGTTCCTCCATCCGCTTGCGCGTTCATCAGCTAATCATGCTCCCAACTTACAGAACATGGACCTGCGATATCCCCGGCTGCTCCTCCTCAGCAAACTTCACCCGTCTCGCGGATCTTCAGCGCCACCAATCCACTGTCCACGGTGTCGGGACTCCAGAATACCCGTGCAACGTGCCCCGCTGTAATCGCGTCGGTGACAAAGGTTTCACGCGAAGAGACCATTTAGTCGAGCATCTACGCAACTTCCATCACATCGACATTCCCAAGCGGAGGCCAGGAGAGAGAAGCGCATTTCCGTTTGGGTGGCCAGAAGGCGCGGGAGGTTCTCATCAGTGAGTCCATCCTTCAAAGACGGAGGAAAACAAAAGGGGGAGATGAGGAAGAGGAGGGCTGATTGGGTGTGCATAGGGATGACAGGGGTAGTACTGGAATTACAGGAGGGGGCGAAGAGACGATGGGGCATGCTACGCGTAGTGCTCAGCGTGTACGAATGCTTGGAGAGGTCGAGGGTGGGACTGTACGAGCATTGCCACAACGATCAACAACAGCAGCGATATCAACAAGAAGCCGTTACGCCGGCATCACACGAGCCAGGATCGCCAAATCACCGTCAAGAAGAGGAGGCAGAGCCGGTGGACGCAGCAGGGGTGGCAGTTCAAGTGCAGGCATCAGTCGTTTAAGCGCATCGTCATTACCGGCATTGTCTTTATCAACATCCGCATCAACGTCGTTATCATGGTGGAACGTTCATCAAGAACACGAATTGCATTCTTCATCAATTCAATTACAGAATGACCCGCCACAACCGCAACGGCACCTCACCAGCGCGGAACTTGCCGCACAAGATATGCTGCTTGGACTTGAAACAGGCACCGGAGACTTATTTGGTGCACCAACCCCTGGACCGGAGACTTATCCTGAGCGGTAAAGGTAACATTAGACGAAGGGCAGGGTCTCGCTCGAGGTGGTTGCGGTTCGCGTAATTTCCCTATTCTCTCGTTCATCACATTGTTTTGTGATTTCTTTGATCTTTTGCATAGCATCGCGTGGTCAAGGCGGGGTATAGATCATGATCGGGCTAGCATGGCGGGCCTCGAGGGCGTTTTGGGAGTTCTCCTTGGTTTTTTACTTGCACTTTGTCCATTCGCTTTACAGTAGTACATACAATATCGAAACTAGTTCATGTATACGACGTGGTTGCAAATCGGACCGTAGTGCGCAAGGTACATTCTATACGAACAGACCAATTGCAATTGCGCATGAATGGAATCCGATATTCATCCGTTTAGGCAGGCACTCCACTCGCTACTTTGGTCGCGCATCAGATGCCTGAACAAAACTAGTTCGGTGGAGCTTGCCTATCGACATCGTGAGGGTCTTAGCAACGTTTGTAGGATCAACATCCTTGTTGACTCTGGTGATCGCTTTCGCGTAATTCGGAGGAACTGGATCCCGTTGATACCTACTCGCTATGGTGTTATATGCCGAGTAGAGATGTGTTGGTGACCGTGCCGCATAAGCCTCGCTTCACAGTCCTCCCCACAACAAGACAATGCGACATTGCGCACATGTGAGCTTTATCAAGCTGCCCGGTGCGGAGTGAATCTGGTAAGGCGTTTGTAAGCCAACAGAGGAGATCACATCAATGATGTGCAGGCTATCCGAGGTAGGCATTGCATTGCTGGTATGTTGACACTGTGCCGCCTAGGCGCATGTTTCTTACTCACTCCACGTTGCGGCGTGTGCCTCTGGTCGCCTTTTACCATGGTGTCGGTGCCGAGTCTGGTCGGTTGGCTGGAGGGCGACGAGGAGCTGGGTCGCAAGAGGTAACCCATTCGTTGGCGGTGCCCTGGAGTTGGAACATGGGGCTGGACATGGAGTTGGACATGGAGTTGGACATGGGTGCGGCACCAACATTGCCGCTGTCACGGATAAGCCGACGACCAGTGGAAGCGAGATGCCTATACTCGGGTCCAGAATACATGTATACACTTATGCGCGCAAGACACCGAACTTGTGATAAGGTTCTGTGCCGTATGTACTCATCGACGAAGCCCTGCGTCTTGAAACCCCGTGCATGGCCTGCCACATATAGACTAGAACCGAGGCTGAGGTTGAGGTCCAGCAATAGGCCGATTCGCGGGAAACGATCCGCTGGCACAGCTAAGCTCCACGTGGTTGTGCCACTTTCAAAATGCGTGCATTGCATGGAGCATCTGGCCTCGTGATCCTTTCATCTATTCATATCCATCTAGATCCTGCAGTGCGGCGAACGGTCGCGGTGCACGAACGTTGTCTGCGCCGTAGCTATTTCGAACGCTGAGCGGATACTCGACCGTCGGGCCGCCATAGTTGAGCCGCATGAGCCTCAAAGATGTCTCGGAAGGCCTGAAGGGCTATTGAGGAATGTCTCGCAAAGGTAGGGCTGATGGAGGGGCTTGAAGAGCAGCCACAAGAGCCAGCAGCTGAACTTCCAGCTGAACTCCCATCTGCTTTGCCTTCTCACGGATCAGTTCATTGACGACTTTGCGCGGTTCCGCACGTGTAATTAGTTTTACCGACGCGAGGACTACCGTGCCTTGCCAGCTGCTGTACCTATCCATCCCAAGAGAAGGTAGGCGTACATACGACCAATCAGCGACAGGGCCATCTGGCTTACACTTGACGGATGATAGGTAGGTACTGTGCAGCTGGCGCGTTCGATAGGGAACGATGTGCTTCTGTACACTACGGCAGTAGGAAAAGGTACGAAGATAATGATTATGTGATTGCTCGAGCAAGGCAAACTGCAATGACGTAGGTCATGGTTTAGCGCACTTTGGGCAGCCACCGAGTCGGAAAGAGTCGTATGGATGAACATCTGACACCTGAACGTCGCCTCCTGCACACCCTTGGTACCAACGTCGTCCTACTTTTGCAACCTGTAGTTTGGTTGCCTTCTCCTCTGACTCATACTCATGTCTTTCAAACCTCACCGGTATTATTTCACACCTGATTTTACAGACTCTTTGCCGTTGCAATAACTGCGTTTTCACCCTGCGTTCCCCGCAATCTACTGCCAGCACGACTGCATTCCCCGCGGGCTCGAACAACAAAAATACGCCAAACTTGCCTCTCAGCAAGCACAAACCACCCACAATCTACAAATCACGATGCGCGATCTCCGGAAACAGGCTCTTGAGAGCCACAAGACCATGTCGCGCAAAGCCCGTTCGCGCGTCGCATCTACAACTGCCTCGAAGACAACTTCAGCAGTTGGATCGCCAGCACAGTCACGCGCCGCCAGTCGCGTCCGACATGAACATGACTCGGAGGATGAGGACGACTTCAGCGACGGAACTGCTTGGAGGTGAGTTTGACCGCGTCCATGACTTTTTATTTTTCCCCACATCGCGATCGCACCGGTGACATCATCGCTTCGCGACTTTGGTATATGAACACACTAACATATACAACAGCACAGCATCCATCGACGATGTCCTCAACGGTGAGGACGTGAACATACCTGAAGACGCGTGGAAGTCTGAGCTCAACACGCGCATCGAGCAAATCACCAACCTCAAGCGCAGCAGCACCGAAGGCCGCACCGAAAGCCTAAAAGCATATGCCCACATCCTCAAGGCCCGCTATGCAAGGGACGAGGTCGAGGGGCATGTAGCGGAACTGGTGTCGTCGATGATTAAGAGCATCAGGCAGGAAACCACAGAGGCCGAGGTCGTTGAAGCCCTCAAAGGTATGAGACACGCGCCACAGCAAGTAGACTTTACTAACGGTCGCCAGCACTGGCTGTCACCGCCGTGACTCTTGACTCCGATAGCATCTACGATGACGTGGCCGACCAACTCAAGCGCTCGATACAGTCTTCTTCTTCCATTGCCATCAAAGTCAATGCGATCCACACCCTTGGCACAACTGCCTTCTTCGCCGGCGCCGGCGACGGTGAGATCTTGGACATCATGAACCTGTTCATCGAGATTGTCGAATCAGACGGCGCATCCATCGATGCACAAGACGAGGGGAACGTTGTGATTGCCGCGTTAGAAGAATGGGGTCTCCTAGCGACCGAGATCGAAGACCTAGAAGAGGAAACAGAGGCTGCAATGGAAGCTTTCGTCGAGCAGCTTGAGAGCGCTGACTCTGGTGTTCAGATCGCAGCAGGCGAGAACATTGCACTCCTCTACGAAAAGTCCCTTACCCCACAAGAAGAAGATGAGGACGCACCAGAAGACGAAGACTCTGACGACCCAGAGCACGTTCGGAATGGCGAGCGATTAGTGAAGCGCTACACCGTCTACCGAAGACAAGACCAGCTTCTACATACGCTCGATGAACTCGCCAACGTCTCCACGCGCCGTATCTCCAAGAAGGACCGCAAGGCACTACACTCGTCCTTTGCAGATATCCGCAACACTGTCGAGAAGCCTAGTCGCGGTCCTGCTTACTCCACGGCTCTACATGAGGAGACTGGCAAGGCCTATGGAGCGGGCAGAATGAAGGTCAAGATCAACAAGAACGTGGAGATTCGGATCGACAAGTGGTGGAAGTTGCAGAGGCTAAACGCCCTGCGACGGACGCTGCAGGGTGGTTTCACTTACCATTACGATCAGAATGAGATGGTCTCGACGGCTCTTCCTTTCTCTATGTCTGCAAGGCGGTAATGCGGTTAGTCGGGGGTAAATCTTCTCAGTGTTAATGTTGATTCCACAAGTGACTTCTGTTATTGTGCGCGTGGATGGCGTTGTTGGAGCTATTGTTTCGTACTACAGCGAGAGATTGGTAAGGGAAAGAGGTAGACTGGAGCCTGAAGATCCGGGTACGAAGAAGCTCGTTTTATAGAGTTCATCCAGTATTCAAGTCAATCCCAAAGGTATACGCTATACTTTACGCCAGCACAGTAACAAAACATAATGTGTACCTTGTAGGGTGCAGCATGACTGTTGTAAAACTTGACAAGAATAAGCCTCTCCGGATGGCAAAACGCATTTTGCATCCGTGACATTACTTGCTCGTTTGGGTAATCTTTGCGAATTTAATGTTGAGGCTTGCCGTATAGCTTTCGGAAGATACGGCCACAATGGAGTCCGGGCATTGCCCCGCGTTGCCCCTCATCGCGAGCATCGCGTCAATGTTTACAAGATGCAACAAGATTCAAAGAAAGAGTATGAGGAGTGGCTGCGCACTGCAATTGAATAGGAAGAAACCAGCTGTCATTGAAAATTTAGAAACTGCAATCAACCGGATTTCGGCTCTCCGAAACGTCGTATCGGTGTGTAAATGCGGGCTTGGCGCGGCATGAAGGTGTAGCTGTAGCTTCGTAGAAAGTTCTGGACAGCTTACCACCACCGTGCTTTTCTTCAGTCTTGCACATAAACTCCAACACTTTCAACTCTGTCAATTGCCCCAGTGCCGTTCCCCGCGTTCATACTGTTTCGAATTCCTCACACACAATCAAAGCGATTCAGCGACCATGGCTGATACTAGTAAGTAACTTTCATATGAAGCTCACTTCTGAGCTTTGGTGACCCAGAGAAAATTGGAAAGTGTGCTAACAATATCCAGAGCGCCCTCGTGTCTTCTTCGACATCGCCATTGGCGGCGTCAAGGCTGGCCGCGTTGCCTTTGAGCTCGTACGTCGCCCAACTTGTCACGCAAACCCGCGCAATCCCGCGCAATCCAACCAGTTTGAACACACCATTAACAATGTACACAGTACAGCGATATCGTCCCCAAGACCGCAGAAAATTTCCGCGCACTATGCACCGGCGAGAAAGGTGAAGGCGCATCTGGAAAGCCTCTCCACTACAAGAACTCGAGTTTCCACCGCGTCATCAAGGGCTTCATGATCCAAGGCGGTGATTTCACGCAGGGCAACGGCACAGGCGGAGAAAGTATATATGGCGAAAAGTTCGAGGATGAGAACTTTGAAAAAGTGCACGACAAGCCGTTCCTGCTGAGCATGGCCAACGCCGGTCCAGGAACCAACGGCTCCCAATTCTTCGTCACCACAGTGCCTACGCCGCATCTCGACAAGAAGCACGTTGTCTTTGGAGAGGTCATCAACGGCAAGAGCATCGTCCGCCAGATTGAGAACCTCAAGACACAGAGCGGCGACAAGCCTGAGCGGGACGCTACCATCATCGAGTGCGGTGAGCTTTCTGGCGAAGACTACGACAAAGCCACCGAAAAGATCTCCGACGCAACCGGCGACCCCTACGAGGACTTCCCCGAAGACCAGAAAGCGAACGCAGACGATGAATGGAAAGGCGATGAGATACTCGAAATCGCTACAAAGCTAAAGGACATGGGCAACGACGCCTTCAAAAAGGGTGATCTCAAACTCGGCATCACAAAATACCAAAAGGGTATCCGCTACCTCCACGAATACCCCGCCCCTCTCGACGACGACCCGGCAGAACTCTGGCCTAAACTCCAGGCACTGAAGATCTCGCTATACAGCAACTCTGCGCTTCTTCAGAACAAATCGGGCCAGTTTGGGGATGCGGCGGAGAATGCAACAAAGGCGCTGGATATCGAGGGCATTACGGACAAAGACAAGGCCAAGGCGTACTTCAGGCGGGCACAGGCCAAGGCCGGCAAGAAGAACGAGGATGAGGCGTTGGCGGACTTGCACGAGGCGGCCAAGTATGCGCCGGGCGATGCGGCCATTGTCAAGGAGTTGGATGTAGTGAAGAAGAGGGTACAAGCGAGGAAGGAGAAGGAGAAGAAGGCTTACAAGAACGCTTTCAACTTTGACTAGGTGGTTGGTCATGCGTGGGGAAAGTTGCTTCGGCCAAGTTCAAAGTATGGACGTTGCGCTCGAGGGTGTAAGGGAATGGGGTGGGTTCAGTAGTAGAGAGAGAAAAACACATGACAGATACCAGTATACCTACCTACTCATCTATGACTATAATATCATTAAAAAAAACACTTTATACAAACCTTTAGTCATTGCGTACAGAGTATAGTTTAGTGTTAAGCGATCAACATTGATATCTATGCGTAAACAAAACTGCAAATGCTATATACAAAAAAAGGTTCAATAACAACAACGACAACAACAAAAAAGGACTATCAAGCAAACGTTCCCCCCCGTTTTGCCTGAAGAAAGGAATCAAACCGGTCATCGCTCTAACGCGCCATAACAAGAAAGAAAAAAAAGAACACATCAAATCGTGCAGCAAAACCAGCCACCGTGTATGCAAGCTTTGCCGACTTCTAGCCACCAAGAAAAATGGCTACACGTGTAGTAGGAACAAAGCTTTTCAACATCCAGCCTTTGAGTGTACCAAGCTTTTTGAATTGCCTGTCCGAAAAAGAGAGAAACAAAAGTCCATCCCTGGCAGAATGTACTGACATTCGTCATCACGTCGGACTTGCCTTGTCCAAAAGCTCCCCTGCACTCTTCCTCCTCTTGATCTCCCTCTTGGCCAGCGTCCTCGGACTATCACCTCCAGTAAACCAGCCATGTAGTCAGAATTCGGAGTCATCGCGATGATTGTCACGTTCCTCTCCGCCTCCTCTATCGCGGTCACGGCCTTTTCCTCGTACGCTACCAAAGTCAACATAGCCTTCTCGGCCCAAGGCGCTGGCCCCACGTTCGGTGCTGCGTTCCCGTTCTCTGTCACGATCCTTGTCTTTGCCTTTGTCTTTGCGGTTCTCTTTGTCCTCTTTCTTGTCTTTCTTGTCCTCTTTATCCTTGTCTTTGTCTTTACGCTTGCCTTTTCGCTGGAAGGGGAGGACGCCTCGGAAGCCGCGTTCCTTCTTCTCTTTCGTTGCCTTTTCGGAGAAGGCAGGGAGCGCGGTTGTATATTCCTCTTCTGCGATACTGCCATTTTCGCTGCCCTCCATACTCTGACCGCCTGCTGAGCGAGGTGGTCTTCCGACGAGGGAATTCGTGGATACAGTGGCAGGTCGCTGTTGTTGGTTGATGTGGGCATTGGGGTTACTGTAGTTGAAGGACTGGGTTGATGTGGATGTAGAGATCGTGGTCGTTGTTGTCGTAGTCAAGGCTTGTGGATAGGAGGGCGCGGGAGCCATGTGAATACCGTCGCTGGATCCTGGAGGCGTATCTTCGTTTGCCGATGCCGATGCGCTTGCGGATGCAGATGCGGACTGTGAGACATTCACCGAATCGTTTCCTGTTGGTGTGTATTGACCCGACCATTGCTTCTTGGCGAATGGATTCGTGTAAGATATTGTGGCCGAACTGTTGCTCTTTAAAGAGCTTTGAGAAGCTGAGATACTCGAGTTTTGCTGATGTCGTGTCCGTGGTGGCGGTTGCATTGTTATGGGTGTGCTGGTAGACGAGGAGGAATAGTCGACATCACCATTGTTTGGAGACAATGGGGAATCCTCGATCTCTTCTTCCTGTATTGGCCCACGATTCCTCGTTGCTGCACCCCTAGACGTGTCGATCTGCGCACCTTGTAGCTGCTCGACTAGCTCCTCCCACTTGACACTGAGTGACGATGACGGCCGTTCAGCGGGTTCGGCGCGATTCAGGCAGTCCTTGGTGCGCTCGTTGAGAGACAAGCAGATGTTGTGGAAACGAAGGAGATCACCGTCAGTAGCCTGAATGTCAGGCGCGCTTTTCTGGGTGTTGTCTAACCAGAGGTTGACGAGCATTGCAAAATTGCGCGAATGGTCGATGAGGTAAGGAAGTGACGGGAATCCCTCTTTGAATGTCGGAGGCAGTCGGTGGAGAATGGCGATCGGGGTACTGTATGAGGGTGGTATCGGCGGTGCGGGTTGCGAGGTTGTCGATATCGAGCAGATGTCGTCCAGATACTTCTTGAACTCTTGCCGATGTGAAGTGAGGAAGGTGTTCATAGGCTCCATCCATGCTTCTTTGGTACCGAACGAAGACATGTTTGCCAAACCTTGTAGAGACTTTGCAATGAGAGTGAAGGTTCTTCGAGCTTTGACCTTGGGGTGATCTGGATGGACTGTTAGCATTGAAGCGTGTTATAGACAAGGATTGCGCACCTTTCAAAAGGCCGAAGAGTTTCGGGTTCAACACCGCTGGGACGAAGAAACGCAAGAACAGGAACCCAGAGACACTGCTGTACTGCACCGTCCGTAAGTAGTCTCCGTACCGATCGTCGGCACACGCTCTAATGTGTCTGAAGATCAACCTCAGTTCTTGCGGGCACCGTGACACGGAGTTGTATATGGCTCGCCAGACTTCCTCGGTGCAGTTGATCAACCGCCTCCAGTTCCGCTCCATTTCGTGGGGTGAGGTCACCTTGTTCGGGTCGACCTCACAATCAGGATCCTTGGTATTGATCTCTCTCAGTTTCTCGCTCAGCGTTTCCTCTAGGTATTCTTTGCCAAGACGCCTCATGTGCAGGTCCAAGGACTTGGTAAGCAAAGTGTTGCCGCGGAAGAGTAGGTTGGCCTCTAGCTTGGCATTGTTGCCCATGTCTCGAACGAAGAGCTCACGATCGCTTGCAGAACCAAATTGGTTGGCCAAGGAGGACTCGTTGGATTCACTTGATCCCAGTCTCTTGCTGAATCGCAAGCGGCTAGCAGGTGACTCTTTCAATGTGCCATCGATCTCTTCCTCAACAAGCGCGCATATCCACTCGCCAGCGGCTCCAGACACCTGGAAGATGTTCAGTAGGTATTCAGACAATCTCCTAAGCTCATTCGGGATCATCTGGGCAATCTGGAGTGTTATGCCGTTGGAAAACCGGTGCAGAAGCTCGGAAAGTGGGTAGTAGTCACGAGCCATGAGGATCGCACACTCCTCGCTGCTGACTTTGACCAATACCTCACCGACGCTATTTCCATACATGTTGATGAGCGGCCACCACTTTTCCATCTCTTGGTTCGGGCCGAGGTCGTCCAGGTAGATATCCGTCTTTCCTATGGTCTGATCGAAGGAGATACCGGCGTATCCGCCCTCGGAGACATATGGATCGGAGGCGGTTGCCTCAAACCCGCTCTTTTCTGTACGGTTGTAGCTTGGCGGTCGCTTTTTCAGTAGCAGTGAGGCGGTGTGTAGAGCAGGCAAGTCCAGAAACTCGAATTCCTCTCTCCAGAAAGGATTGTTGCCCTCGTTTTTGACCATGGTCCGCGAACGCGTCTCTCCATCTAATAGTACCTCGACGAGATATCCACCCGGATTGGTCGTGGCGGACGAGGACGGTCGTATCGGGGTTTGCCCATTGCTATCAGCAACCTTGGGGCTTACGGGCGGAATCAGTTTTGCTTCGATAACTCTTACGAATAATGACTTCTCCATGCGGAACATGTCTTGGGTGCCGAAAGACGGCGACAGAGTGCCCTCGTCGGTCATGGCGCCGTCCGACTTTGGGCCGTATAGTTGTGGAACAGTAAAAGCACGTAGGAGGACTATCCAAACCTCGTACAGGACTCGTGACTCTAGCGATAGGAATATAGGTCGTAGGATTGTTAATGCAGGAGAAGAAGCAGCGGTGTACTGGGGATATATGGCAATGCAAAACTCGTTATCCAAAACGGAGGGATCCAATCGTTGAACGGCACATCGGGAAAGCTGGGAAAGCTGAACGGTAGAGACTAGGGTGACATCAGTGTCGGAGTAGAGCTTGAGCTCTCCATTTTCACGGAGTGTGCATGACACTCTTCGCCAGCGACGCGAGCCGTGGCTCTGGACTCTGTAAGCCTGGGGCCGTCCGCCAGCACCTGTGCCTTTGGGTGTGCCTGTGTTGCTGTATGTCACACTTGTGTCCCAGTATATCATCTTGCCAACCTTGATGATGGGCGCTTCCTTCTTGGGCGAGTCTTTGAGCAGTGACACCTCGGAGTGACGCCTGCTGTCTGGGAGGCGGCGCTCGATCATGACGGGTGCCTGGGGCTTGGCCATTCTGTTTTGTATGCCCTTTGGACGCATGGGCGACCAGCACAGCAAGGCGGCAAACCATGAGTCAAACTCTTCCTGTGTCGGTGGACGCAGATGGACCTCGAGTTTGGAGTTGTGGACAACGACATGGATGTATGCCGTGTAGGCCTCGCCGTCGTATGCGCTCTTGACATGGCAGCCACGTAGGTCGGGTATCAGGGTGCGGGTGTAGGACGTGTCGTTCTTGGGTTCGTAGACGAGACTGCCAGCCTCGTCGTTGATGTAGCAGTACGACAGCGCCCAGGGGTTCTGCTCACCCCTCCGGAAGGCCAAGAGACCCTGCATCTTGCCGCAGGTCGAGCGCATGAGGGCCTTGAGCTTCTTGGCATCTGAGGCCGGTACGGGCGACACCCACGACTCGGGGGGCACATTGGAGGGGGAGAGGACGGGCGAGGTGGAGCGGTGGGCCTGTTGTTGATGTTGCTGCTGCTGGCGTTGCTGTTCCTGCTGTTGCTGCTGCTGCTTGGAGAGGCGGCTGCGGCTGTTGGTGCTCGAGGTCCGGGGTGGGGGCGGCTGCTGCTGTGGTGGTGGGGAGATGGTGGAGATGTGGCCGATGGAAGTGACGACCGACTCCTCGAGGCTCTGGTAGTTGCTCTGGGAGCTGGCGACGGAGCCTATGCGGTGGCGGCCGGTGCCAAAGACGCTCGAGGGCGAGCGGTCGCGGGTGCTCCTCTCCTCGAGGGTGCGGGTCCGGGGCCGTGTCTGCTCGCGCGCATTGCGGTACTCGGAGTCGCTGGATGCGCGGGCGACGTAGGCTCGCGGGTTGCCGGTGCGCTGGGAGAGCTGGCTGTTGTGGGAGCGGGGGCTGTTGGGCGGGGACTGGAACGTCGTCTGGCTGGGGTAGCCGTCTTCGGGTATCGTCGTCGTGGCCGTGGACGACGTCGTGGGCTGCTGCTGCGGCGTCGGCGTGTCGTCGGGGGTGACGGTGCGTATCGTCTGGGGCTGCTTGCGGTACTCGTCCCGGGCTCTCTCGTGGGCATTCACGTTGACATTGTTGTTGTACGGCAAGACTCCCTGTGCGGCCTCGGACGCACTCACCTCCCTCCTGTTCCTTCTCTGCTGGTCCATGGATGCGGACCGCTGCTGTGTCTTGTGCTGTTCATTGACACACGGCAGGCGGCCCAGCTCTTGCAGCAGGTAGCCGTTGCGCTTCGTCTAGGTCGCGGACAACGGTCGGGGGCGCTGCGAGACTGGATGTCGGTTCCGTATGGCCCATCGCATGCCTCGTTGCGCGGGCAAAATGGTCTGTCGTTAGGTAGTAAGAGGCCCACCGCCCAGCCCTAGCGAGCAGACATGGCACCCAGCATGGGCGAAGACTAGGAGACGGCCTTGGCGCTGATATCCATCGCCTAATCACCGCCCCGGCCCCCAGCAGCATACACAGGACCAAGCTGACGTCCAGGGCGTCTGTGCCTGATTGCCCTCATCTATCCCACACACATGGCACACCACCAAAGCATGCCCATAGAGCAAACACGTAGATAATAGCATTGGTATCGGATAACTGCTAGAAAAAAAACATCGCCACATCGCACATGGATATCTGACCAACCAATAACCCCTCCCTGAGCTCCCAACATTGTCGAAAATGAAATTAAGAACTTCGTTTCAGTGCATTCATGCGCAATCTCTCCACACCCTCACTTGAACGGAGGCTTATCAGCCGCACTCTCCTCCAGACTCGCTGCGCTCAATGGCTGCGAGCGCGCGCCGCTAAGATCGCCCGAGTGCGTCTTGCGCAGTGCTTGTCGCATCGTTTCAATCTGGACTGGCAGCTCTTCGCCCGATGCTGGGTTAGGGCTCCCGAGCACTATAGGGGACGTAGGACTCGCGGGTGACCGCGTGCGCGCCAGATCCGCATGCTTGGGCGAGGCTGCTCCACTGGTGGTTGGCGGCGAAGACGCGGCAGACCTCACTGGCGAGGGCGACCGGTTCGCCGTCGACGACAGGCTCATAAACTGCAGAGCCTCGTTGGACGTGGCACCCAAGACTTCCTGTCTGTCGTGCTCGACGTGTTCTGCCTGCACCACGTCTGCGAATGAGATGAAGCTCAAGCGACGTGGATCTGCCGTGTCCAGTGAGCCGTACCCAGGCGCTGTCTCCGTCACCTCAGCATGGCTAGAAGCCACCGACTCTGTGTGAGGCAGAGGCGGCGAGTGCACCGAGTCGGTTATGCTGCCCGCGACCGCAACAGCGGCTGGCTGATGCGCCGTGTGTGTTATGATCTCTACTTCGTCGGGGTTGAGGTGCGTGTCTGTAATGGCCAAGGATGTCGCATCCAGCGCGGGTGGTATGTGGTCTTCTGTCTTGATGTGTGCAGGCACGTCGGCCGAGGGTTCAGGCTCCTGTACATTGCGCTCGAAGATGAGCGACGATGCTGGGCTGTGTAGGCCAGGAGAGTTGGAGCGGATGCGACGACTGGGAGATGCGCCGATTGGCAGCATGCGCGGGCTTCCTCGCGGTGACACTCGTTGTTCGGGCGGTGACATTGGGGGCGAGGGCAGCAATGTTGGCGTCGTCGTCGTGGATGCAGTCTCTGTTGGCTGTTTGCCAGCCACGCTCTCCTTCTTCCTGCCAAGGCCAAATAGCTTCTTTCCCTTGCTCAGGATGCTGCCATCGTCGGTAGCCTTGGTCTCGCTCGATGCGGTCGCGACGGATGCGGGCGGGTTGTTGGGCTGCTGAGGGGCTGCGGCTGTGTTGCTGGATGCGCTCATGATGGTCCCTTCTGACAATGTCGCGGTGTTGGAAACGGTGGAAGATGCGAGATGCGCGTCCTATACAAGAAGCTGCGATTCGGGCCTATGGCAAGCAATAAACCTGTCCTTGTGTCGTCACGCGGTGGCTATCGTCGCTTTCAAGGAAGTTGCCGAGTGGGATACACCCTTGACCTGCAATCAAAAACGGCAGTTGGGCGTCTCTTGCTCAACAGCGAACAATCTCAAACGTCTCAGTAGAGTGTTTTGATGGTATATGCACGACCAGGATTTGGATAGAGCTCAGTGTCTTGTAGAGCGTTGACAGTACCCGTGTTGACACTCTACCATCCCTCATACTTTGGGTTGTTGATCGTCACGTGGCGCTGACGTATGCGCACAAGGTTTCAGGGTCCCGAATAGCTCTCCTGCCTCCAGGTACATCCCCTAGTCTAATCTCGCCGTTCCCGCTATCCAATGCCTATCGCCATCTCACCCAACAACGCCAGCTTCCAATGTGCGACGAGTCTCGTCCATGTTTCAGGTAGACTGTTCAATCTCACTTCCCTTCCATGACGGGACTTCTATGATACTGTGCAAGCACATCTAGTCGTTGTACGTCTCACTGGCCAAATTTTGGTCGCTGCTAGTTCCCTTCATGCGAACACATGCAGACCATTACACGCTGGACAGGCTCTGCGCTCCAGTCACGACCTCCGCCTTTCTTTTTCCATCGTGTCCACTCTATGGTTGAACCAAGTTTTCGTTATCGCTCAGCAGACTCTCGATTACCATGTTAGCAAGATCCCCGCTCTCGATCGAGAGTCCAGCATTACGTCCAAAGACCTGACTATTGGGCGTGTCTCGTGGACAACGAGATTTCTCTTGGTCCATGCCGCAATCGTCTTGGCTTTTCCACCCAGTCAGCTCAAGATACTGGCGCGGGGCAGCTCGCTTGGTAGTGGCTGAACCGCGAAACACCAACATGGACTAGCCGCGGGTAATTATATTTGATGGCATCCTTCCTCCCTTGCATACTTCATCCCTTGCATACACATCACAGGCCGTCCTCGCTTCCTTATACTTGTCGCATCGCTACCAACCTTTCTCGAACTGACAATGACTTTGTGCGCAGAGCCAGACATTGCCGGCCGTTTCTTTCAGTCCATGAGAGACACGGCCACATGTCTCCGAAACTCGTGAAGATGGTATCTCACCGTACCTCATTCGAAACCTTGTTGAGATGAAGAGCCGCTATCGACCACGCCGCATCAGCTTTGGTGATTCTGGTTGGCGGCTATTGATTCATCCCTCGGGAGCAGACACTTATCGCCTAGATGATCTGACACACAGGAGTCAGTACACGTCCAAGTCAGCTCAGCAGCATGACCAAACACCGTGCCGTACGGCAATGATAAGTTCCGTAAACGTGGTTACGCAAGGATAACTAGATGATGACAACATACAATGTGATCGATCTCACAACAACTATGTCCATACTAACAGATTTTCGACACTTTGTACAGAGCTTAGAAACACATCTTTCGCCATCACAGCGGCGACTGCATCGTCTGACATAGGTTGATCTGACATGTGTATAGACCGACGGTGGGCATTAGTCGTAGGATTTGCGGATGCCGAGAAACGCCTTGTTCGACCAGGTTTGCCATGTAGTCGCTACGCTGCTAACGCCCGAATTCCCATCCGTGGCGTCCTCGTAGCTCACTGGTGCTATCCCGGACGTTGGACTCGAGATCAGCTAGCAAGCCTGGGCCATGAACGGCTCGTGTACCCTCGTAACATATACCCAAGGGCATATCCCCAGTCTTTCGAATCTGCAGCGTCCATTTCAGTTACCACCCGGACGCTCCATTTACGTCTCGATGTTGGGCAATCATGGGTACCGTCAATGACTTCTTTAAACCGTACGATCTACGGCCTAAAATCTTGGTCACCGAGCTCACTCTTGCGAGTCTTTCAACCATGGTGCTTGCCATTCGGTCCGTTTCCTCCACATAACGTTTCGCTGACGTCCCGCTTATCGATATCAGCTTCTGTACTCGGAAATGTATTGTAGGAAAAGTCAGCCTGAGCGACTACATCATGGCGGTCGCATTGGTGAGTAAGGAACCCGCTCAGCAATACGCGCTTGCAGACATCTAATACAATCAAGCTCTTTACATGGGGGCTCTGCGCTTGTAACCATTACCAGCTATTCTTCGGTTCTGGCACAAAGAGTAATCCAGAAGTTCCGCCAACGGTGAGTATAGTGCTTTTGTCTACTGCTATCTCTGGTGGCAACATGCTAATGAAGCTCTGAAGGCCACAAAAGAGGAGACAGATGCATTCTGGGAGTATTGGCTGTTCGGGACTGTGGCGTCATGTGAGCAATTGTCCTAACCTGCAATGGACCGCATTGACCATCGGACAGGGTACGCATACCACATTGGTTACTTGTTCATCACGAGCCTTATAAAGCTCTCGATCTTGTGTTGTAAGTTATATGGCAGATATATGCGATCAAGGGATGCGCTGACATAATCACTTCATACTTAGTCTACCTTGGTTTTGCGACCCAGCGAACCTTTCGTAGACTCGTCATCACATCGATTGTGATTGTCGTCGTAATCGGCATCTACTGTATCTTCATCGTGGCCTTTCAATGTCTCGAGAACCCGTCTGACGCCCTATCCCCTGCAATACTCTCAGGTTGGGGTGATGGTCACTGTTTTGACCTGAGGATCGTTCTCTATTGGCAAGCAGGCTGGAGTCTCGGATCTGATCTTGTCGTTCTGCTCCTCCCAATGCCGATTCTACTTGCGCTGCGCATGCCAAGAGGCAAGCGCTTGTCCGTTATAGCAATCTTCGCAGTGAGTCTGCTCATTCCGATAGCGTCCGGAATACGACTTTGGAGCCTGTTCCTCTGGGCAAATAGCGGAGATCTTGCTCGGTACTATAGCGCATACATAATCTTCTGGTAAGTGAGGCGTCCCCACCACGTAGATACGAGGCGAATACTGATGCTATGTTGCTGAATATAGGTCCCAAGGTAAACTATGTCTCTACGACATGCATGTGAGACATTCGCTAACTTCGTATCTTCACCTCTGCAGTCGAGATCAATACTGCGATAATGTGCGCTACCGCACCATCTATTCAGCCACTCCCCAAACGCATGCTGAGCAGAATACCTTGTAACCGACCATCTCACAGCCCATCGTACTACTACGGCGGACGTACTTCGCTGCCCGGGCTTACTGCTGTGGAGATGGAGAGGAATCTGCGGAGAGACAGCATCGATATTCTGGAGACACCAACTCGGACCTATTGTTCCTCTCGAGGCCATACAAATGACCAATCTCATGATCAAACGAGCATTTCCCACAACACGGAAGAGGAGGACATTAGAGCACGGGTCCGCGCGCTTTCATGTCCACCGACCGTATACTTGCGATCCACGTCACCGTCTTCTATTTTCTCCCTCCCTTTGCAGGCGAACAACAATATACAGGGTGGCTGATAATTTACACTATGCTCTGTGTTTTTACCCGGGAGTACCTCCCCGGACACACGAGATTCTAGCATGGCAGCATGCGAAAATTGAGCGTAGACAGAAGCATTCCTAGGCTTTTCTCGCTTATTTCAATCAGCAAACAAAACCTTTCAACTTTGCGAGTTTGAAAGATCAGCAACGAAACTGGTTCCGGAGCCAGCGGTGTAGGCAACTACTTGATTGCAGTGTGCGTACGTCCGACTCAGCCTCTAGGTGCAACATAAGAGCTGATTTGGACACTTGTTGCATGGACCCCTGCTTATTCGTCAGCCACCAACCCTGCTCATTCTTGAGGGACCCGGTTCTCGGATGAGGTAAGCCGCCCCCAAGAACGCAGTATCGTGTAACGTTTGAACGTGCGATTGGTCCGGACGGGCCCGCCAATGTACCATTGTTCGAAATCGTCGCAGGCTGAGGGAACGAAATGAGCAGACCGTAAGAACATGCTAGCAAGCTGAATGGTGGAGTAAGATGTATGTATAGTGGTTTGCAGCTCTTGCTCGTTTGGTTCGTGAGGGTGATCAGCTATTCGAGGGGCTGATACACATATTACACTCTCCCTTGCAAGAGCTGACGACCGATATGAATACCTGAATGCCATTGGCACCTGTTGCCTTGGGGCTGATATGAAACCTTAGCCTTGCCGTTCCGATCGTGACGCAGAATACGCGGCTGTTGTATCCACATACTGTTATTCTAGCTGAGCCTTCCCGTATATCTTGTGTCTTTCTCTTTCTTTTATCGCATGTCTCCAGAATTCACCAAGCTGTCAGGAACTCATCTCTAATTGTGTTCGAGCCATGGGTGTCTCCAGCCAGAGCAAACCTGAACCTTACACATACACGCCAGGCCTTCCACAACGCGCCCTCATAGCAGTTTTCCATGGAGTGAATAATATCATACCATGGCATAAGCTGCCTACCTGGATCGGTGTCCTCAATGTCGCCGCCTTCCGCTACGAGCTACGCCAAAAGAACCTGCACGATGTATACCCCTCTCCTAATAATCAAGGTACTCTTGGATGTCCACATCTGTCTGATGAGCAGTATTTGCATACTCGCCACTCAGATGGTTTGTTCAACGATCTCTCGGCACCAAAAATGGGATGTACAGGTATGCGATTCGGCCGCAATGTACCTCGCGAACACACCGCAAAGCCAAGCGAGGAGGAACTCATGACACCAAACCCACGACTCATCAGTGAGCAGCTACTGAAGAGGGACAACTTCAAACCTGCAACCAGTCTGAACCTGCTAGCTGCGGCGTGGATCCAGTTCCAAGTCCACGACTGGTTTCAGCATGAGAATTCCGCCTCAGAAACGTACAATGTCCCGCTTCCTAAGGGTGACAAGTGGAGTTCGCCAGACGGCAGGATGAAGATTGAACAAACCCAGCCGGATGCCGCGTTAGACAAAACGGACAAAACAGCTCCAGCATACAGAAATATCAACACACACTGGTGGGACGGCAGTCAAATCTACGGCAGCACCGAACTCCGCACAACCGAACTACGCGGGCAGAGCAAAAACGGCAAACTCACTGTCGATACCCAGAAGATTGCTACCTTCCTCCCCCGCGACTCGAACGGAATTCCTCAAACAGGCTTCATGACAAACTGGTGGCTAGGTTTAGAGATGCTACACACGCTCTTTGTCCTCGAGCACAACACCATCTGCGACGCCCTTGTCACTGCCTATCCCTCCTGGAGCAGTGAGCGCATTTTCGACACAGCCCGCCTAGTTAACTGCGCACTGATGGCCAAGATACACACGGTGGAATGGACACCAGCCATCCTCGCGCATCCCGTCCTTGAGATAAGCATGAACGCAAACTGGTGGGGTGTCCTAGGCGAGCGACTGTACAAGATACTTGGCCGCGTATCCGCCACTTCAGAAGCCATTTCTGGAATCCCAGGGTCGAGCGTAGAGCATCATGCTGCCCCGTATGCGCTTACCGAGGAGTTTGTAAGCGTGTATCGTATGCACGCCCTCATACCTGACACGATCGCTTTCTTCAACTCCAGGACTGGGGAGCACAAGACCACACATTCCATTGGCGATGTCGCCTTTGAGAAAGCCAGAGCGCCTTTGGAGAACGATGGTCTGGATTTCTCAGACGTGTTCTATAGCTTCGGGGTCAACTACCCGGGTGCTATTACGCTGAACAATACACCAGACTTCCTACGCGATTTGCACACTCCGGATGGCCGACACATTGATCTTTCTACTATTGATGTCCTCAGGGATAGGGAGAGAGGGGTTCCGCGTTACAACGCTTTTCGTCGGCTTTTCCACTTGGCACCTATGACTTCCTTCCTCGAGCTCACAGGCGGCAACAAAGCTGTTGCGGAGAAGCTGGCGGTCATATACGAGGATGATATTGAGAAGGTGGACTTACTGGTTGGTTGTCTTGCGGAGCCATTACCGGCGGGCTTCGGATTCAGCGATACGGCATTTCGGGTGTTTATCCTCATGGCGAGCAGGAGGTTGAAGAGCGATCGATTTATTGCGGGCGATTGGAATGAAAAGACGTATAGCAAGGTTGGTATGCAGTGGGTACAGAATGGGGGGATGAAGGATGTGTTGGGGAGACATTTCCCAGAATTAGAGAGCGTGTTGGCGAAGAGTGGAAATCGTAAGTTCAACTACATCTTTGAGATGGGCGGAGAAGACGCTAACAGGAGAAATAGCTTTTGCGCCTTGGGCGATGAAGGACGCGAGTAAGAAGTATGAGGGGAAGGAGACTAACGCGTAGACTGGTGGTAAAAAAGCTGGGCTAAGAATTGCGCTTCACCAGTAGTCTCCAGTCGTATTATCAAACCCTTTCTCGCCAGCAGTGCATTTGAACAAACTGCCAGATGTTTCTACGACCAATTCATGACGAGGGCAGGCCCGGGTTGTCACCGTTAGTTGTGTTTCTTCGGTAAAGCGTATGATGAACCGCCTACTCGGGATCTTGCTGCTCTTTAATACATGTTGCTTGTGGGATGCTGAAGGAGACTGAAATTGCTTTTGTGAATTGTGTGTGGGTAGCGAACCAAGATGATGGAACGGGCTGGACCAAGGGTTAAGTGAGGACTGATCGGTATAGCCATACTTGAGCATCGTCAGGAATGTGCGCTCTTGGTATTGTCCTCGTCTAGCGTCGAGTTACAGGGGCTGTATTTGGTTTTGCTAGGGTCAATATACCCTACAGAGTATGCATATGATGGGACAAAGCCTGCTCAAGCATTCCGTTGTCTGAAAAGTCGGGGCCTGTCCAATCTCCGTGTCTGCAAACTCGGTTCCTACGGAGTTCGCACGAAACCCGCATTCAGCAAATCCCGCCGTCTTACACGCCCGGCGGTGCTGTATGTTGAGAGGTATATTCGATGCCTGAACATCGATGTATTCTCGGTGCCTAGAATTTGAGGTTTCTTGGTGCCTAAACGCCACGGAGTCAAGGATACTCAAAGCGTTGAACGGTTATAAAGCCATGGCCCACTAAAGTAATCCTACTTGCGTAGATTGGAGAAATGGCACATGGGTTGTGAACGTGGAACGTTTTGTAGAGGGAACCGCACTCCTATTGTTGTTGATGACGCAATAATGCCCAGCAACTGGCCGCCAGTGATAGTCGCGCCGAAACGCGAAAGCATTTGCCATTGTATGAGTGGTCAATAGAACAATACGAGGTACGCGAGGCCCAGGACATTTTGTAATCTGCGATTTTGCGCGGGGGAAAGGGCAGCCCTGGGCTCAGCACGCAAGCTGCTGACATCGGCGGCATATGGTGCCCGAGCACCGGCCGTCAGTCCCACCCGAGACGCATCTCGCACTCGCTCTCGTCGTATCCGGTCAATACTCTTGCAGCCCTGCACGCTCACCGCAACGGAAAGTTATGCGTCAAGTCCGACTATGACTGTCGTCCGCTTTAGGCAGACATGTTTACTCCCGAGTACACTCGTATATGTAGTGCGTTTTCTTCTCTCAGCGCCTTCTCGATGTTTTTTCAACGCGAAGAACAGTGATTGCCATCACTTGCTTAGTATCCATCGTATTCTCATACAATCATACTATCGCCACTGGCGAACGCGTCATTTGTCCTTTCGGTACATTTAGAAGTCTCAGCAACTCGTTCACTCGTTCGCTCGTTCACGTGTTGGCGTTGCGCAATCACCCATCGTATCAGCCGTATCCAAAACCCCCCGGACGAAACGAGCCGCACGCGTCATACCGATTCGGGTGCGATATCCACCCAGCCGAGAAGCTTAGATCGCGCATTTCACCCCATTCAGCATAGTGTAATCCGGCTCGGACAACGGCTTGGCCTTGCACTACAAGGATCTCTAATCTTCTAGGCCCGTGAGTGGCGCGGTGGAGGATTCTCAAAGGAATTGCGCAGGACAATTGTCCCTTTCCTTTGCGACATCTCCCTAGGACTTCTTGGAGGTACTACCACTGCTGCACGCCAAGTATCAGCAACGACAAGACACGCTCATCGCCTTGAGCAATGGACAACGAGGACTCAGCAACGTCGACGGGGACGGCCATCTCCGCGGCTATTGACGAGAAGCATGAGTTGCATGCGGAAAAGGAGGCCAGGCCGCCCACGGCTGGTCTCAGTGATCAAGAGAAGGATATTATCGACAAACAACTAACAGCACCTAACCTCACAGTTGGATATTTCTCACTGTTTCGATATGCCACTGCGAAGGACAAGCTCGTCATGGTCGTGGCGTTGATCGCCAGTATTGCGGCTGGAGCTGTTATGCCCCTCATGACTGTAAGTAGATACTCGACGACATGAATATATCACAATTAACTTTGATATCTAGCTTGTGTACGGTAATTTCGCTGGCAGCTTTACCAGCTTTTCAGTCGACGCTGTCGCTGCTGCCAAGTTCCAGCATCAGATCAACACGTATACTCTGTATTTTGTATACCTTGGAATTGGGTCGTTTACCACTTCGTATATCAGTATCTTGGGATTCTCCTATACTGGAGAACGCATCACACGAGCGATTCGAGAGCTTTACCTACGTGCCATTTTCAGACAGAACATCGCCTTCTTCGACTTTCTTGGATCCGGCGAAATCACCACTCGCATTAGCTCCGACATGAACTTGGTGCAAGACGGTATCGGTCAGAAGATCGGTCTCTTCGTGACCGGAGTGTCCATGTTCGTGACTGCCATCATCATCGGTTTTATACGATCGTGGAAGCTTTCCCTCATCATGTTGGCGGCAACAGTAGCACTTATTATGATGATGGGTGTCAATGGCACCTTGATGAAAAAGGCTCAGACACTTTCCATCGACGAATATGCCACAGCAGCCTCCCTTGCTGAGGAAGTCTTATCTTCAGCTCGCAACGTTGCTGCATACGGCACTCAAAAGCGACTCGAGGAGAAGTACAAAGCCTTTGTGGACCGCGCAACTGTACATGACTTCAAGGCCAAGTTTTGGCTATCCATGATGATCGCTGGTATGATGGGTGTGCTGAACCTCCAGTATGGTCTTGCATTCTGGCAAGGAAAAAGATTCCTCGACGACGGGGAACTTGGCGTTTCCAACATCCTTACCGTTGTCATGGCACTCATGATTGCTGGCTTTTCCATCGGACAGAACCTACCGCATCTCCAGGCTTTCGGTGGAGCTACTGCAGCCGCTACCAAGGTTTTCAACACGATCGAACGAATTTCCCCCATCGACCCGGAAACAGATGAAGGCATTGTGCCAGACGACTTTGTTGGTAACCTTGAGTTCAGGAATTTGAAGCATGTCTACCCATCTCGACCAGACACTACAGTGCTATCGGACTTCAACCTGGACGTACCATCGGGCAGGATGATCGCGCTTGTCGGTGCATCTGGATCTGGAAAGTCGACCATTGTTGGACTGTTGGAGCGCTTCTACCTCCCGATGGAGGGTCAAATTTTCCTGGACGGCAGAGATATCACAACTTTGAACCTGCGCTGGTTAAGGCAACATATGGCCATTGTGAGCCAGGAACCCGTCTTGTTCAGTACCACAATCTATGAAAGCATTTTGCATGGTTTGGTCAACACAGAGTATGCAGATGTATCGGATGACAAGAAGATGGAGCTCATCGAAAAGGCTGCTAAAATCGCTAACGCTCACGACTTCATCATGGACCTTCCAGAAAAGTACCAGACCAAGGTTGGAGAGCGAGGTGGCTTGCTCTCAGGTGGACAAAAACAGCGTGTTGCAATTGCTCGTGCGATCGTATCGGATCCCAAGATTCTTCTCCTTGATGAAGCTACTGCAGCCCTCGATACCCGATCCGAGAGCGCAGTCCAGGAGGCTCTTGACCGCGCATCGCAAGGACGTACTACCATCGTTATCGCCCACCGACTCTCGACCATCAAAAGCGCCGACAACATCGTGGTTATGGCCTTGGGCCGAATTGTCGAGCAAGGCACTCACCAAGAGCTTATCGACCGCAAAGCTGTATACGCAAGTTTAGTACAGGCCCAAGAGCTTACCTCTAAGGTCAGCCCTGCCAACAGGATGACGCTTCTGGACGACCCTGACAGCAAAACGGAAGGCACTGCCAACGAAGAGAAGCTTGCTTTGTTGCGAACCACTACATCCGCCCCTACAGAGTACCAGGCGAACAAGAATGAGAAAGAGAAGGAATACGGTACTTGGGAGTTGATCAAGTTTGCATGGGAAATGAACAGAGGCGAGCACACTACCATGACTATTGGACTGGTGTTCAGTTTCCTCGCTGGCTGCAACCCTGCCATCCAAGCCATCTTCCTGGGTAACTCCATCAACTCGCTTCTATCTCCTGGAACGTCTCTCGGTGGACTCAACGTAAACTTCTGGTGTGGCATGTTTCTCATGCTCGGAATCGTCATTGGCTCTTTCTACTACGTACAGGGTATGACTCTGTCAAGAGGATCGGCCAGGCTTGTTGGTAGCGTGCGAACGCGCGCTTTTGGGGCTATGCTTCGTCAGGACATGGAGTTCTTTGACGGAGACACAGTAACTTCTGGCGCGCTCAGCAACTTCCTTTCGTCAGAGGCCAATCGTCTTGCTGGTCTCAGCGGCTCTACTCTCGGAACGATTGTCAGCGCTGCTTCTTCCATTCTTGTCGCCATTATCGTCGCATGCTCCTTTGGTTGGAAGCTGGCGCTCGTGTGCTCTGCGACCATCCCACTCGTTATTGGCTGTGGTTACTTCCGCTTTTACGCCCTTACCCGCATGGAGAAACGAACCAAAGAGACGTCTGATGCGGCCAGCTTTGCTTGTGAAGCAGCCTCGTCCATCCGTACTGTGGCCTCACTCTCATTGGAGAAATACCTTTTGGGTACTTACCACGTCAAACTTGCGGACCAGGGCAAGGGCTACTTCAAGTTCACAAATGTGTCAGCGGTGCTCTATGCAACATCTCAGGGTCTCAGCATGTTCATCTTCGCCCTTGTCTTCTGGTACGGAGGACGTCTATTGTTCAACCAGGAGTACACTGTCTTGCAGTTCTTCATAGTCTACTCGTCCATCATCAACGGTGCTCAGTCAGCTGGTGCAATCTTCTCTTTTGCCCCCGACATGGGCGAAGCTAGGGACGCGGCCAAGCTCTTGAAGTCGTTCCTGAACCGCGTTCCAAAGATTGACCACTGGTCGCCTGAGGGCATCAAGATTGAGAGGTTAAGCGGCAAGGTCGAGCTACAGGACGTACGTTTCACGTACCCCGGCAGACCTGACCATCGTGTCCTGCGCGGTGTCAGTCTGGCAGCCAAACCAGGTCAGTTCATTGCACTTGTCGGTGCCTCTGGCAGTGGAAAGTCAACGGTCATGCAGTTACTTGAAAGGTTCTACGACCCAACAAGTGGTGGCGTGCTCGTCGACGATGTGGACCTGAAAGACTACAACCTCCAAGACTACCGATCGCAATTGGCAATCGTGAGTCAAGAAACAACTCTCTACACTGGTACAATTCGCGAAAACATCCTCGCCGACAAGGAAGACTTGGGCGATGAGGCGGTGATACAAGCATGCAAAGATGCCAATATCTATGACTTCATTACATCGTTGCCTGATGGGTTCAACACGCTAGTGGGTGCAAAGGGTGCTCTCCTATCTGGTGGCCAGGTACGTTCCTCTGCTCTCTCTTCCTCTCAAACTTCACTAACATCAGTTTCAGCGCCAACGTATAGCGATCGCCCGCGCCCTCCTCCGTGACCCCAAGGTCTTGCTTCTCGACGAAGCCACATCAGCACTCGACTCCACATCCGAACGCGTTGTACAAGCTGCCCTTGACTCCGCAGCACAAGGGCGCACCACCATCGCGATTGCGCATCGTCTGAGTACGATTCAACACGCTGACGTGATATATGTCTTTGATCAAGGCAAGATCGTAGAGAAGGGCAGACATGACGAACTGGTAGCTAAGAAGGGAGTTTACTTTGAGCTGGCGAAATTGCAGGCCATTGGAGCGCCGCAATAATTCACAAAAGCGGGAGCTTTTCTGCATGAATGGAGTTTGGGTATATATTTGTAATCATTTTTCTTAGATCATTAGGCTGGGAACTATATAGATCTCTGGCATATAAAATGCCTGTCTCT
The DNA here is from genome assembly GCF_024291825.1 of Alternaria postmessia. Taxonomy (NCBI): domain Eukaryota; kingdom Fungi; phylum Ascomycota; class Dothideomycetes; order Pleosporales; family Pleosporaceae; genus Alternaria; species Alternaria postmessia. Next base: position 87,387 of record NW_026260111.1, read on the forward strand.
CTGCCTATGGTAGAGAATGCTCAATAGCTAATGTTTTCACATCTTCGCTTTCGTACTGGTGGATGTATTCGTGGGGTAAGTACCCCATCTGACACGTGAACGCGCGCGTCGCGATCTTCAGTTTGGAACGCGACTTCCGATGGCAAGCCATCATCCCATCCATCTGAAATGCAACATTTGCCTTGCGCCGCTGTCACCAAACCGAAGATGCAGTGTGAGCTATGTTGAGATGCATAGCTTTGCCAAGCATGGCTCGAACCAAGCCATTCCTTCAGGCGCCCACGCCGCATCGCCTCGACCGCGGCCAGCGAGTCACGATGAATCACCATTTATCTTGACACAGCGCACCTTTCGCTGAGGGCGCCTGTATCCTATCCTCTTCGCGACACACATCGATATATTGTGACTCCGTAAAGGCCGTCCCACAGCGCCAGACCACGAGAATGCGCAACCCCAATGGCTGTCGCGTATTGCTCCTCCTCCTTCCACCCGGTCTCCTCCTTGCCATCGCCGCCCTAACCAATATCCTCGAGAGCATATCCAAGGACAATTTCGAAGACTACCTTGATCGCGATTGGCGCAGCGGTGGTCGCCAACTCATCCTATCACGCCCAGGCGGCACCGCCTCGAACGACACCACCGTGACCATAGACATCAACAACGTGCCCATATACGTCGTATTGGGGTTATGCATACTAGGCTATGGAGTTGGTCTGCTCAGCGCGGCTGGAATATGGCAGTTGAGGAGAACAGAGGGCACCGCGGCACATGAGAGGAAGTGGACTTGGGTTGTCTTCGTGGTCAATATCGTCATGGTGGGCGCGAGCCTGGGTGGCTTTGGTTATGCGACCTCAGTCCAAAGCAGCGAGAAGAGCTGGCAGAATTATGAAGACGTTGGACAAGAGGACCAGGAGCATACGAGAGAGACGTGGGCATGCCAGATCAGTAAATTCTATCCTGATAGGAATTGGGCTGGTACTGCTTGCGGGACTACGAAAGCGATGAGGTTCTTACTGGTACCCATGGCTGTTGCTGCGCTATCGATCTTTCTCAGTCTGTGGGTTCTCGTACGTGCGAGGGGAGGAGTGAAGTGGATGTTTGGTGGGAAGGGGAGGTATGCTGGGTTTGCAAATGTTTATGAGATGCGACCACCTGGTCCACCATCGCCTTATGCTGGTCCACCAGGGCAGCAATGGATTCAGCAGCCATGGCCGACACAGCATGGACAACAATGGGTCGGACAGCCCGTACAACAGCAGTGGGCGCCGCAACCTTATCAGCCATGGGGCCCGCAGCAGCCTGTGCAGCAATGGGGTCCTCAGCCCGGGGCCCAACAGCCCGTTTCTCAAGTACCAAAGTCAGATGCTGCGGTAGAGCAACGTCCGGTTTTCGGATGAGGTTGCAAGAATGCGAAATCTTAACTCTTACTGCAGCGTTGCATGGCTTTCCCCTTCACTTATGATCTAGACCTGTTTCGCCTTCACCTTGAACCCACCAAAAAGAGCAAGAGCGCTTCCGTAGGTCACTATTGTTTGGAATTGCGACTGTTGAAGGACCTGCCTATTTACATCTCAGAACTTTTGACATCTTAACGCAACCGTCTAGGCCATAATTGTCATGTCGGCAGGCTCTTCTCATGGTACGGCGCCATCAGCAGGCACTCCAAGGTCACTCGACATCCTTCTCAGGGACTTGGAAAAGCGATTTGGAAGAAGCGCCGATGGAGAGTATGCGAAGAACTTCAAGAACCGAAGTTATGCCACCAGCCTCGATGACCTCGATAGCAACGACGACGGTAAGCCTGCGCTACCTTACGTAGTAGGCGCTACATTTGTTGCTCGCCGTCATGAACCACCTGCGCCTTTCGGTTTTGGCTACGATACTCCTTGGCCGCCTTACAAGACAAACGATTTCCGACTACCGCAGATCGACTACTGTCTGATTCGACAGCCACTCGAAGGTCGTACACTTGATGAGTCTCGCGTACTCACGATTACGGGCACGATACGTACTGGGTGTTCCTTCGGGGCTCAGGTCGTTGTCGTCAACGGAAATATAGTGGCGAAGATATACGACCCGCTATACGACGCTGGAGGTGATTGCTATGACAACAAGCGCGACGTCGTTTGGCTAGCCGACGGAGACTATTCACGGGAAACTGCCGCATACGAGGAATTGCTAGCAAGCTCCGATACATTGAGTCTGGTTCCGGAGTACTACGGGAGCTGGACAATTGAAGTACCTACGAAAGTGGGCGATCAGACATTCACACGACATGTCCGCCTCATACTAGTGCAGCATATCAAGGGAACCGTCATGAGTACTGTCCAGCCTCAGTTGCTCTCTCGACAAACACGTTCGGCGATAATGAAGAAAATCTTAGAAGCTGAATCTCTCATCTTCAACGCTGGTGTCCTGCACCGCGACATATCGCCCCGCAATATTATGCTCGTCCCCCTAGCATCAAACGTCTCGTTAGACGATCCACATCTCCGAGTCGTCATTATCGACTTTAACGTTTCTAATGTCATCCGCCTTAGCAACGCTTCCTGCCACGCTTCGGACGATCCCAGCCCTGTATCACTACAAAGAAAATGGCCAGGTAAATTCCTTGGTCCAGTAACGAGGTTTTGGAATACGATGGAGGAGTTTGAAGCTCGAGATTGGGTGAACGATGAAGATGGGAAGGCGAACGAGTGGTTATGGGAATGCTTCGGGCAGAGGGAGGAGTATGTACCGCTTGTCAGAGACAGAGAAGAGAGTGAACTGTGTCCAAGGATTGCTTGGCGCAGTGAGCTTGAGGATGACGAGAACGACGAAGATGAAACTGTTGCAGGTACGGTGAGGAAATTTAGCTTATATACTTACTAAATCAAGACGCTAGTAAGATATAAGTAGTATAAATACTTTAGTAGTGTTTATATTTTAATATACTAAAAAATCTTATAATAATAGCTTTTGTAGGTAGCTTAATAACCTTATCTTTTTTGTTATCTAATCTTGTTAGGGTGGCTTATTACGCGAAGTGGCTCGTTACGCGCACGGTTAGTGTATACCTGCGCTTTCCTATTTGCTGTTAGTTGTTATCATGGCATAATTATATGCAACCCGATTTCAACAACAACCATGCACGGAGTCAGCCCCTGTTTTTCGAGTCTTTCCAGATTCAATGGATCAATGGCTCGGTAGATGTTCCCTAGCAAATACTCTTAATGTCTTGATAAACTACCTCCAAAGCACGTAAACTTCGCTTAAGAAGAATCAGACAATAATGTATGTCATCGGTCTGTTTCTCCCCACCGTCAAGACCAGGTCCTCATTTCCAAGCGTCATGTTGCCGGCCTTATCCTGCAATTGCACCTGCTTCTGGGCGAGCTCTACATTTCCGAGTACACTCTCAGGTAACCAATCGTCCAAAGTAGGCTTGCATTCAGGCTCGCTCCCACTAATCAAAACAACGGACCCCCAACGATTCCCCTGAGTTACATTCCAGCATTCCTCGAAAGCTTCCTCAAGACTGCGACACGTTATCAAGACCTTTTGGCTAGCAACCCTGATTATTTCGGCTGCATAGTACCGTAGGCGTGGATTGTTGGTAGCGGAAACGTGGATTATAGTGGGCTTCTTCTGGTAACCGCCTCGCGAAAAGATACTGAATTTGTTCCACGACGGGCGGTGATTGTAACTCATGATATCCTCCGCAGACCTTTCAAAGACATCTGCTTCTGAAATTCGAGAAGCGGTTGCACGCGGCTCGTTGGGCTGGCTTGGTTTGAGTAAGCCCTGTATGAATGAGATGTCGGCTGTAGCGGGATTAATGGTTTCAATGCGACGTCCTCTGAACCGAACACACAGCAGCATTGTTTCAGGATCACCGTCCCAGTCAGCCTCAATACTAAATGTGACATCTTCCGATCCGCTTTTGGGGAAGTCTGGTTGTTCAATTGGTAGGTTTTCGACATTGGCGTCATCCCCCCTTATCGCGCGGAGGCGTCCTTCTGCCACACCCGGTCGAACCAACCCTTCAATATCCCTGGGGATCCCGCTAGTGTCGACATCTAGCATTACGAATCCCCCCACTTCCCGAATGGTTCGGCAAGGCTTTAGTAGGCTTCGGGCAACGAGCGCATGTTTTTCAATGATGCCCACGCACCAATTTTCTCGGTTCGCCGCTCGGCGGACCTTGGACACCTCCTTCCTCTTCCCAAGAACCAATTCCGAAAGGATACCTATGACTCTCTCGCGACGAAGGATGCGCATACCTGGAGCAGCCGCATTTCCTTGGACAAGCCAAATGTTTCGAGCATTGCAGAGAAATTGCGACGATCGATAACCCCAGGCCCCATCGACGGTCTGAATCCGAAGGGAAGACGTGTCGACAAGTCTCAGTAATATGGCGTAATAATACCCCATGAAGAAAGCCTGAAAGACAGTGAATGCATTAATCTTAATTGGATCCTGCATTTTGGAGTTCCATATCTGCGTTTCACTCGTTGAATGCTCCCAAATTTCGGCGTCAGAAGACATGCTGTCGGTGGTCTGGTCGAGGATCCACACAAGGGAGGCTGAAGGCTCATGCTGAAAGACATTCTCGAGTGCTTGGCAAATTTCCCTATTGACAGCGAAGGCATGCGCAGAAGCGATGCTGTGAATCTCGTCTCGAACTCTCGAGGGAGGATTTCCAATGTTCCAGAACGCGTACTTGAAGTCGTCGGAATGTCTCGTGTCATAATGTGGAACAACGGGTCTGCATTTGATAAATTCAGCAGCTCGGGCGCCTTCTTGCCATGCCGTGCGACATCGGTTGGCGACGTCTGCATGTATGGGAAAGTTGGTCAACGCCTCCTCAGGACATATGAGACTGACAGTCGTCAATGGTACGCGACCTAGTATATTCTTATCGCCTCCTAATTCTTTACCATGTGCGTTCATTGTAGCTTCGACGTTATAGTGCAGACGGCAAGATGTTGTTGATACTGGACCGTCTCCAAACCCTTGCACACTCAAAACGTCGAGGCCAAGTTCCGAAAGGCAAAACGCAACACCAGCAACATCCGAGGATTGAGTGGTGTAGTCCTCTCCAGACTCAGCTAAAAGCCATGTCAAGAAATGGGCCATATGGGCGACGTCTCCTTGCGGCATGAGTCCATCGACGAGCTGACCGCGACTCAAGAGATCGCGTCTTATTTGGCGAGCCTTGGACGCGAGACCTCGTATAATGGAGGAAGATCTCCATGAATTGAGTCGATCGGGGTATCGTGAGACTAAGATGTCCTCACCGAATTCCGTGGTTCGGAGGAGAGCGAGTAGGACTTTGCGAAGAGTTGCTCGAACCAGCTCGAACGACATGAAGGCATCCATCGCGGCGACAAGTGACACCATAATTGCGGTGAAGCGAGAGAACTCCTCCAACACTTTTTCAGCATGCTCCCCTTCGTACTCCTTCGGCTGTCCGTTAACGAGTAAGGAAATATGTCGACCCCAAACTTTATTGAACCGGTCGATATCGATCAACCCTCGCCGTGTGATAATCTCCAATTCGTCAGTGTCTAGGAACTTCAGGAGGTCTTCATCGCCAGAAGCTGCGGTCATCCAGTTTCCGAATCGCGTGCCCAGCGATATGGCGGTGGATATGTCGCTAATTCCAAGGCCCAATGCCAGCAGAGACCCGGCTTTTGTAGTGATCTGCAGCGACATTCTTCCCAGTCGTTTAAATGCTGCTGAGCGAAAATGATGTTATCGTTATTACCGGACAATTGACTTTTCGTAGGATGGAGATGAAGAGAACGTGAAGGATCGAGGGCGGGGTGCGCTGATATCGACAAGTGGTCGGCAAGGCTGGATCTTGTCTCTATTCACCGCAAGGCACACAGGACAGTGTACTCACCGGAAAGCCATCAAATATCTGATTATCAAGCAACGCCAGCCAGTAATCTGCAAGCTCTCAATGCATACTAAACGTGAATAGATGAAATCTCGAGCTATTGGTTCGACTGTGCGTATGACCAGCCTAGGCATAAGTACTTTCATGCCATTCGATGTTGAAAGGAGGGGCTGCAGCTCTTATCGTGGCTGGATTGAACACAGCCTGATCCATCCAAACACACGAATTATTTTAGCCTGTGACCAGCAGAACACTGTAATCGGAGGATACTTAAGAAGTAAATCCATGCTGGTAATTTGCTGCGTCTCTGACATAATCGGTAATCATTACCCCTATGACTGCATCTCTTATCGACACCCACCCATGGCCTGGTCATGAAAACACACACCTGCATAGGGCAGGCTTTTAGGCCTTTGGTGCAATCACTAACCTGCTGATATTGGCTCCTGTAGCAAGAAGAGCGCTGGCCACCAGGAAGTGCATCTCTATCACCGCGAGGCAAAACGGTCTTGTGCCGGAGATGTCTCGTCGCCTCAGATCCAACTCGAAGCCCAGCAGGTGCTTAGTGAAGAACAATTCAGAATCGCCTTGCATAGTCTCTAAAAACTTGAGGAGCCAGGATACATGGGGTGACGCAGATGGCGAGATCGTCTTCCGGGGGCGAGGTTGTAAAAGTTAGGTGAGCTTTTGATCACCGCCTACGACATAGCACGGAATGTCCACTGGGCTGGCGCCCGGAAAACTGGAAGACGTCCTCGAAACCGAGCCTTTGTCTCTCACATCGACTTGTTGAAGGCCGAGCTGTTGGCGATGATCTGAAAACATTGACCATCACAGCGGTGGTCCGCACCGGATACGACTGGGGAGCACAATTCATAGTCATAAACAATGACATGGTTACCAAGACATATGATCCGCTCTATAAGAACGAAGGGCATGAGTACGGCCTCAAAGACGTTATGTTTGATGCATACTTTGACTACAGCCGCAAGCCTGCTGCCTGTCACATTTTGCAAAAGGCGTCAGCGGCACAGCAAGCCACACCTGAATCATGTTGACAGTAACGATAAACCTCTATATGACGCGTAGACAATGCTCGTATTATTCGATCACTCTTCTATTACGTACTGTCTTGACGAAAAACATGTTGCTTCCCACAGATCGAGTCTCTACATAGCCATCTTTTTCTTGTCCGCTTACGTCTATTCGCAGCCTGTTTGGTTGAACTTCGAAATTGACGTCGCGTCGGATCCAAAGGCTACAGCGCGATCAATCCAGGCATCAATGCTTGCAGGTGCTGGCTGTCGCTCCCTGCTCAGGATGTAAAGCGTGCTCCAATTCTGCGTCTGCACAATCGCCCAGTCGACCGCGTAATCTGGACATCAACGTTAACATCGATGTACTCAATGTACGGCTCTGATAATTAACTTACCTTGTACAATGTAGTTCGGTCCGGGGCAATCTGGTGCCGAAGATGCGCCAGGGAAGCTGACGACAAAAGCTCCGCCGGCGCCATAAGCAGAGTCTACAGGCGTAGCGGTGCCGATAATGTCGACAGTTTGTGGTCCAACAGTTGCAGTGTTCACAACACGTACTGTACCATTGTCCTAGACTCGCTGTCAGGAATGCTGGCTAAAAGTCAACAAATCTCAAGAACGTACGTTGAGTGAGTAGTTTGCGGTTACGCAGCGTGCGCCAGCCGTTGGGCCGAATGGTGTTCCCGCAACTTGATACCAGGTTCCGAGATACGCTTCTAGATTGAACTTGGAGTCTGGGACAGGGTAGAAACACGATCCGTCATATTGTGCTGCCGCGACATTTGGCGTAGGGGACGTCTCGTTGTAAGAGGCTTGACGGGGGTGGATGAAGCCTGAAGCGGCTGAGGATAGTGCGAGGACGGTACTGGCGACGCGCATCTTGAGTAACCTTGTGCAGTGTTGAGATTAGAGATTAGGGTATAGGTAGGATGGAGATGGTGATGTTCGCTATGACGAGGACATCCCTATGCTTTACTTGAACTGAAAATCCTGTGGCTGGTGTAGAAAACGTTGTTTAGTAAACGTCACCCCCAAGCCACTACACAGTACTACGCACTTATCCACAGGCTAGACTTGTATACATGCGTACAATCGCCAGTAGCTTTCCCGGGCCGACAGGAAAAGTCTTGTACGCTCATCGGTAAACATGTGCTGCCAAGCATGCGGACTCTGTCCCTCGGTCAAATTGTGGTTGCGGAGGAGCCCGGCTCTACTTCTCATTACGAGAAATTGCGGATGTCTGCAACCGCAGCGACTGTTGAACAGTGAGGTTGGTGATGTGGGTATGCGGACTGGCGTAAGCGATGGAATGGCTGGTGATGACGTATGTGTCGACCTAGGGACTTGGCGATAGAGCCGCATCTGTCGCATATACTTTGCACCATCACATGTCGTTACCGCGTATGGTTTATCGGGGCTGTGGAAAGTTTCGGCAGGTATTGTCAATCGAGTGACTTGTTGATGTCGAAAGAGTGTCATTATGGGCAAAACAGGCACAATCGGAACTTATACAACTACCTCATGGAACGCTCCTACTACGGTCTGAATTCTTGCACTTCACATGAAAGGGATGTGTCGAAAATGTTGAGTTTTCCCTAGCGGCAATATCCATCCAGCCAGATTACTGTCCTTGGCTTGCAATGCCCGAATTATCGTTCGCACTGGCATGAATCTCAAACTCATCGCGGATCACAGGCATGCGCTGTGGCATCAATTCACCACATCCATCTACCCTGCCACACGAGTTTTTTCTGGTTCCTGTAAAGCAAGAGATGATTCTCAGATACCTATGGCGGGCTGCGGCCTGGCTCGCCTATTACCGCATGGCATGCTTCAAGTAGGAAGCCCAAAAACGCCAGACGCATCGAATCCCTTGGAACAGCCGTAACACGGAGCACATGAGGCTCGGAAAATGACCCAAAGTCCAAGAGCACAAGATGTTCGTAATCGCAAAGAGCAATATACCGGGAGTCCAGCACTTCTGCCTCTTCCACGTAGCGTCGGTCAATCACATTGCCTTGGACGATACTGGCCAGTTTGTGCGGACTCAACCATTCGATCATCATGACCATTTTCGGCGCGTGCGTCCTTGTGAAACTTTCGTAATATAGCGTTACCAACCCGTCGCCTAGGTAGCCGTTGCGTTGCGTGAGTTCGGTAGGGTATCTTATTACGATAGCATGGTCTAGGGGACACTTGAGCCATATCCGAGCGGCGTTGAAGACATCGTCGGCTGTTTTGAGAGGTTTGAAAGGGGCTTCATCAGACTTCGGCGGGGTTGGTAATTTAGGATTTTGGTGGATGGGCGAATTGGGGTCTGCGTATTCGGCTTCGAGAAAGCTGGTGGCGGTATCAACGTAATCTACTGGCGCATCGGTCGGTGGATTATGGAATATACTATGAGCTCTCCTGGGATCACGGCGCGGGTTGTCGAACCTTATCAGCTCTTTGTTCTCGTGGTCAAGTGGGGACCGGTAGTCATGCGCCATGGGATTCGAGGGAGTGCTTTGTCAATGAGATGTCGTACTCTGATATTGGAATAAATTTTAGTTAATAAGAAGTAGTGGACTTCCTGATCAAGTCGCAAGTGAATGTACATGCAACCACTAGCAGTGTGGATGAGAGTGTAACAGGTACCACGCGCTAGCTATTATATCAATGAGAAGCACTTAACAGAGAACCTTCAAACGTTCTGATATGCTCGGATCAGTAAAACTTGGTCAAACCGATAGTCGTTGGGCGCTGCAGGAATTTGAGACAATTGGAGAAAGACACGGCACATCATCTATATGGCTCGATGGCTTGTGAGGTCAAGCGTAATGATCATGTTGTGAGAAGTGATGGGACTGCTAACGGATAACGCCTATGCGCGCAGCGCTTGACCCATAGCGCCTATTGTGGCCATGAAGCCCACAAATACCCTAGAAATAAAACAAGAAGACAAGACAGAACGGAGTAGCAGACCTAAGCTTCCCTGGTCACGATGGTGACCTTGAACTCCGCGTCAGCCAACGAGCTGTCACCGCCGACCTTAGCACTGCCGATACCAGAACCCACGCCGTTATGGCAGCCTTCTGATCCCGACTTCTCAAGCATGCGGGCGAAGTAGCCGTAGCAGTCTTCGACCTTCCAGAAAACGCCAGCAGAGTTGTCAGGCTGGGTAGCTGGGGTGACGTCGACTAAAGATTCAATTAGTACTGTAAATACATGACTTGAGGGATAGAGCCTTACACTTGATATCCCAACCGCTAATGCTGTTTCCATCTTTGTCAACTACATTGGCGTGCTGTGTGTTGCTCTTGGGGCCGTCAAGCGGGTAATCGACAGTTGCGGTGCAGACTGTACCCTTAGCGGCGCGGTCTTGATAAGCGCAAGGAGGCATCATAGCAGCGCAGGCATTATCGAGCACGGTATCGAGCTGAGGCCCACGCACAAAGCTGATCGACTTGTCTGATGTGGCGCATGTTGTGGTTGTGTCTGACGCGGGTTGCCAGCTATCATTCCCGCCGGTCTGAGGAGACTGTCGTTGGACGAGCGGTGCCGCAAATGCCGTAGCTAGGAATGTGCTGAAGAGGATGCTGGTGTACATCTTGATTGTTATTCCGGAGTTTGAGGTAAGGTGTTGTAGGAAACTGCCACAGTTGGGTCTACGCCAGTAATTGTATGGTCTGCAAGCCGAGTGGCGGGTGGGGTTGGAGCAGGACTTCGGTATATCAGTGAAGGCGTATCCAAATAGTAGATCTTCACGAATCAATGCGCCAAGCCAATGATGTGTTGGAATTTGTGAATAGTAGCTCGTTCAAGTACATCCATGAGGGCGATCGATGTTCTATATTACCTTGTGCTATGTTTTGCGCTAAGAGATAGAGTTGTTAGTGATTACCGTGGGGTCGGGAGCATGACGGCGCAAAGTGTGGAGATACGAAATGAGGCATCCCCTGGTGGATGACGGATTGTTACAGATATCTCTTTGTTTCTGGTCGGACTTTACTTTGTGCCTTTCTTTTGTGGGCTTGACAGGGGAATGGCCTTGAACCATGTCTGCCTCGGGAACAAGAAACAAGGACGTATAAACAGACCTTAAATCTGTTGAAACAACAGTAGAGTTGTGTGCATAGCTGCGGTCCCTTCCAATCAGTTGTGGGGACATTTGTGAGTTGAAATGGCCGGAGCGTGGGGTAATCTCTCTTCATCAAACGATCGGCAGATCTACCGTCCGTGCCAAAAAAGCATACGCATCTTGCTAAGGATATATCATTCTCAATAGTTCTCAACTGGACCCCTAGTTGAGACGCGACGGTTCTTGCGCTCACCACGAACAGCACTTGACTTCCAAAGGCGGCTGCGGAGATGGCGCGTTCGGAAAGACATCACTGTCACCAACGTCATAGTGACGGATATCGGCAGAAAGTCGGGGAGATGCTTGTTCGGTGGTATTGATGAAACAATGAGGTGCTAGGCTCTCACGAAGTTCCTCGAGAGTTCCGACCGAGGAAGCGATGTCATGTGCCAAGGCTTTAGTCCGCCCTTCATTTCCCTTGTCGTGGGAATCGTCCAGACTCCCAAACACCATGACACTCAGCGCAAACAATGCTACTTCCCCTCACTTCATTTCAGATGCTGCAGGTTCTGATCAGTGGTTGTCAGTCACAGCTCCTGCCCGTGGTGCAAGCTCGAAAGGATACCACAGAGAGAGAGAGATCTGCACTTAATCTCCGGCGAATGAGAAGGCCTATGCAACAGCTTAACAACAGCTCGCGAAGCCACTAGGATGCACAGAACTCTCGTACCTAGGACACGGTTTCTCTACAGAGCTCGTTCCATCTACAGTGTTACAAACAAAATGAATACGCATTGAACGTTGGGTAATCACAACATCCACTTCGACCCACAAATACATCAGCATCGCTATCTCTTCTTTCCGCGCGCAAATAGCTCACGCTCTTGCTGACATACAGAACCTGTAGCATCAAAGATTGAAGCTGTGATGTTATGATTCGTTGGCGTACTCTAGCCGTAAGCAGGATACTGCTTACAACAGCCGGCAGGAGGATTGCTAGCTGATTGGAGCGACATACGTTTAGGCGTACAGCGTTCAGCTTCGTTCGCTCATGAGGAGACGCCATAAGCAACGCCTATCATACATCTGCCTGAAAGGCTTCACTATACCCAGGCTTCAATAAGTGCGGGCTGTTACTCTGCATCTCTCCTCGACATTCCTTAAACTTATCATCTGTCGCAAATCTTCAAAATGGATAACAGAGCTGATTTCAGTCTTTGGGCTGACACGCCCTTCGCCCTTCTCAAGATTCCTGGTCAGCCAGGTGGGCCAGTATGCGTAAATCCTGGTGTTCTCGACGTCGCTATAGAGATGGCAAACGTCCACAACGTCCTACTTCGCCCGCTGAATGCCGTTTATCATCAAGCGCCCTTCATTCGCCTCCCTGTAGATGTTGCCGATTTCATGCTGTACATTACAGCATGGGCAGATACGCTACATCACCATCATTCCCTTGAAGAAAGTTTATTCTTTCCAACGGTGGAGAAGATAGCAAAAGAAGCGGGGATTGATGATTGTGAAGGTATCATGGGAGGGAACGTGGATCAACATCATGAGTTCGAGCCCAAGATAGCAGAGCTGGTCAAGTGGGCTGAAGAGGTTGTGGCTGGGAAGAAGACATATGACGCTGTGGAACTGAAAAGACAGATCGATGACTTCGCACCTATCCTGACACAGCATTTACATGACGAGATCGGTACCTTGGTCAAATTGGAAAACTGCGATGGAGAGAAGATTAAGCAGGCGATGAAAGAAACGGCTGATGAGGGAGCAAAGACAGCCGATCCGGTACGTACTCTAGACTTCTTAATGATTTCGCTGTTGTAAAGTAGCGCTGACACTCTATGAATCCAGAACCTTGTCATCCCCTTGGTGCTCGGAAGTATCGATAGAGGCTATCCAGGCAGCGAGAACTTCCCGCCCTTACCATTCTTCGTTCCATATCTCAACGCGTATTGGTTTACGCGAAAGCACAAAGGCTCTTGGCGATTCAACCCAAGTGACCACTGGGGTAATCCGAGACCGCTGCACTTTCTCCAGTAGGTTGGAGTGTTCGAACATATTCTCGCCTAAGCTTGTATGCGAAGTACGTCCTCACAGCCTTACCGTAAGCAAACAAAAATCTGTGTCGTCTTGTCCCATGGAACTCATCTCTTCTCGAGTTCCTTGGAAGCGTGGTGGACAGCGACACAGAATATCCGAATGATATTAGGAAGTTGCACAAAGATTGTGAAGCTAGAGCGAGGAAGGAGATTGGCCATGTGGTTGGAGGAAGCTGAAAAGTATCGTGCAAACGCAAAGCGAAAGGTACCTAGCTAGTGAAACAATCTCGAGGTAGACAAATATGTGGCGCTGGATCAGTTCAGCCTGCTAACTTTGTTCAATTCCGCCTCTTCACTTGTTTAGACTCTTTCGAATCACCTCCCAGTGCTATTTAGATCGCCCGCTCTTTTGCATCCAAATCATTCTAATCCAACAACACTTGTCTCAGCAACTCGAATCTACAGCAAGTAATGATGCATGACAACGTTGCACCTCCTACCGGCCTCCTCGAGCTTCCTGGAGGTAAGTTCGTCGCAAATTGGGAGCCTAGATCGTTTCTAATACATATCACTAGAACTTCGCAACCGTATCTACGACTTGGCGCAAGAGTCAGATCAAGTCCGTCTCGTATACAAGCCGAGTCTTCACCACGAGCAAGTCGAACAAATTAGTCGACAGTTCTTTGGTCTGACCCAAGTCTGTCGCAAGCTCCGAGTGGAGTATCTACCTATCTACAATGCGCACACCATTGTCAGCATTGATTGCGTGCACACAGCCTCCTACATCGACACCTTCATTCTTCCAGCTGGCGTGGAGCCGAAACAAGCACGCGGGAACCTGATCGTTCGGACTCGGACCCCAGCGTATCACGATGAGAGTGTCGAGGAGCGAGTCCCTACGCAGGCTATAATTGACCTCATCGCCCTCAGCAAGGAAAATCTTCAAGTCACGATCAAATTTGACAACTCCGCTTGGTTCGTCCCATTATTGTGCACACTAATGCGCAGGCTACGGTGAAGGCCTCAAAGACTAGTCGAAAGAGATAGGAATATGGGATATAGTCTAGGGATTATGCATAGGCTTTGATTCTGATACTAAGTGGAAAGCATATCAGTTGTATCCATGGCTTTATGAAGAAAAAAGAAGACTGCGTGATGCAAGCAGATGCTGCACAATGGTTTCAATAGAAGACTGCTGCTGTTCAAGACGACAGTTTTAACAAAAGTGATGGGTTGTGTTATTATGATTCGAGAACGTTAATTTTGAGGTCAAGCTTGTCAAGTAACCGCAATAGCGTAGTCGTTAGCTGCAAGGCTGTGTAGTGGAGTGAAGCTGCAAAAGCATAGCCTGATAACATCTCAACGAATCTCAATACGTATATGGCCGCCTCTCCTATTGCTGATTCATGACTGCAAGCCTAGACCACTTTGAACACATGATCAACCTCGTCACTTTATTCTCCTTCGTGTTTTTGTTCCACCAACTGTCCACCTGCAGTGAGAACGAAGTCACACATCACGCCGTAATGATCCGAAACCCAATCCAGCTCTCCAGCCTCCGTCATCATCTGTCTATGCTCTTCTGCTGCTTTGACACCCATGCCAATCCTTTGAAACTTGATTGGATTTAGAGGTCCGGTAAAAAAGATCTTATCCATTCTACTGCATCCAAATCTGTCTCTCATGGCCTGTGGAACCTGGTAGCCCCACGTGTACCCATTGTCACTATCCTCTTCACCAGGGCCGGCTCCTTCGCCGCCAATTAGAAGATAGGCATCGTTGAGATTATTGTCTTCATGCAGCGTACGATCAAAGGGCTGAATAGCGTTGAGATCACCAGCTAGAATTGCGCTTGAAACACTATCGTGATGAAGGTACTGCTTCGCGGCTGTCATTTGGATAGGGCGGACTGGTGGGTCGGCAACCAGAGATTCCAGATGTGTGTTACATAGCCGCATGGTTTTCTGCGGGCCGTCGGGATGAGCCTGGTTGTGAAGGACGATGTCGACGAACAGGCCATCTCGATCGAATTTGCTATACCAGGGAACGCGGAAAACAGAATCTATATACAGTCGCCGATCTAAAAGGGTTGTAGTCCCGTAATGAGGACTTAACCAGTTCCGTGAGTCGATATCTGTGAGGTTGAAGCGTTGCTTGACCCAGGCCGAATCTCGTATTTGTTCCATGTCCGACACTCCCATCTCTTGGAAGAATATGATGATTGCGGACTCCGGCTCCGTCGATGATACCACATCATACAAATGATCTAGCGCGGCACTCATCCGTTCCTCTGCAAATGGAACGAGGATGTCAATGTTCCAGGAGATCAGTCGGATCTTTGTGGGGTGTACAGGTGGTTGTGATTCATCTTTCGGAGGAGATTCACCAGATCCCGCTGCTACCCAGTCATCATCTGACGAGACGCAATAGTAACTCTGTTGTCTCGGCTCGTAGAAGGCGTCTTCACGTTTCTGTATCTTTGTAGAGAAAGCGGCAGCAAGAGCCTGCATGATGGGGTTGGGCTTGTTGGAAGACATGCTTCTAGGAACTATGGTAGGTAGTCAGAAAGCAAGAGACGATGATCTGAGGCTGGGGACTGTAGGTCGCAAGCACACGATGTTGACAGAGAGTCGAAGACAGGCACTGCGAGACATGATGCTGATTGTAATCTTGATTAGTGCTGATGCGGGGCGTGAAGCACACGACTGAGGGCGAAGTGAGACCCGAGGTTTCGATTAGGAGTATGTAGTTGCTTGTATCAAAGCAAGCAATAGCCAGGACTGGATACCTTCTAGTGTAGCAGACTGATGAGCAGAAGCAAAAGCGTGTTGCTGCAGGTTGCAGGTGATGTACAAGCGCCGGCACGTGATGCGGTGAGGGCACCCCTGTCATCAATGCCGAAGCGCGTCGTGAACTTCGCGATTCAGAAGGAGCTCCAAACTGGGGAAGCAGCCACGACCACAGCTCTTCGCCCCGCCAAAACGACCGTCCCTCATCCACCGTCGGCCCAGTCGCCCTTTCCAGTCATCATCCCCCAAGCCCGTCGCTGCCCCAGCCCCCCGTCATGGGCTCCCGATTACACAATGCTCCCATTGTGATAGACAATGGCAGTGGTACGATCAGAGCTGGATTCGCAGGAGAGGATGTGCCAAAATGCTTTTTCCCGTCATACGTAGGACGGCCAAAGCATGTGCGGACAATGGCAGGCGCATTGGAGGGCGATGTATTCATAGGACCACAAGCACAACAATACAGGGGGCTTTTCAAAATCAACTACCCATTGGAGCACGGCATTGTTACAGACTGGGATGACATGGAGCGGATATGGCAGTACGTCTACACAGAAGGCCTCAGGACTGTCAGCGAAGATGTGAGTTGGACCATGGCGGACGGTGCCTTTTGCTGCTGTTGAGGGGCATGGAGCTAACCATTCATCCTTTCAGCACCCCGTACTCCTTACAGAGCCTCCTCTAAACCCCCGAGAGAATCGCGATACGGCTGCCCAGATCCTGTTCGAGACGTTTAATGTGCCCGCCTTGTACACATCAGTCCAAGCTGTCCTGTCACTATACGCTTCCGGCAAGACGACTGGTCTTGTTCTAGACTCGGGAGATGGTGTCTCGCACGCAGTACCCGTCTTCCAAGGTTTCGCCATACCCAACAGCATCAGGAGGATAGACGTGGCAGGCAGAGATGTTACAGAACACTTCCAACAACTACTGCGGAAAAGCGGTCGCGTCTTCCATACAAGCGCTGAGAAGGAGACAGTCAAGAACATCAAAGAGGCAACAGGATACGTGGCGCTCGACCCGGCCAAGGAAGAAAAGGACTGGTCAGGCTCATCCAGATCCGAGGGCAAGAGCGTCGACTATACACTACCTGATGGCCAGAAGATAAAGGTAAGGTCAAGCCGATGAAGCATATCGAGTACTAGCTGACAGTGTAGATCGGAGCGGAACGCTTCCGAGCGCCCGAAATACTCTTCAACCCCGAGATCATCGGTCTGGAGTACCCTGGAGTGCACCAGATTGTTGTTGAGGCGATACACAGGACCGACATGGACCTCCGGAAAGCGCTATACGGCAACATTGTACTCTCTGGTGGTTCCACATTGACAAAGGGATTCGGAAACAGACTGCTCCACGAGGTGCAAAGACTGGCGGTGAAGGACATGAGAATCAAGATCTTAGCACCACCGGAGCGCATCTACACCACGTGGACCGGTGGCAGCATTCTTGCGGGCCTCAGCACTTTCAAGAAGGTGAGTTCCTTATTCCCAGCACGAGGCTTTGGACAGCAGACTGACACGTGCATGCAGATGTGGGTAGAGAAGGACGAATGGCAGGAAAACCCAGACATCATCCACACCAAATTTGCATAAGCACCGACACGTTGCGGTCTGGCAACAGCAATTAGTCCGCACCCGTTTGTTCCGCCTCCGCATCATCTTTCGAGAAGGAGCTACATAGGCGCATCGGTAGCGCTGTTGCAGTTAGTCATGGAAACGAGGTCCCAAGACCTGGGGTCAAGCCAACCATGAGCGAAGAAACCTGGGGGCTGCACGCTTGGTTGGAGGAAAGAAGATCTACGTGTCAGCCGGTAGCCGTAGCTTCTAGACGGGAGAGCTACCGTAGCATGTTCCTTTCCCCGCATTCGAGTGCGTTTCTGTTACTTAAGCGCGAGCATGGTTCGAGAGTGTCGGTTAGGTAAGGGGTACGAGGGGACGAGAACACGTGCATGACAGGCGTTTGTGAGCGCTTTGGAATACCCCTATGATTATGAAGCGTACAGAATACCACAATTAATCCACTTGCGACTGTGCACACGGAGCGCGAAACTGCCATGTCAGTATCAGAAGGTTTGGGCGAATGAGTGTGCCAAGGATCGTGAGGTCTCGTCCAGTCTTGTCAGCCATGGTGTGACCACGGTCAAATCACCGATGCTTCACTCTGGCGCAATTCCACGCAATGTGCAACACATATTACACACAATGGCGAAATGACATGCACAAATGGCATTACCCCGGCCGCAGTCATCGCGTAAGCGCTGCAGGTACCTGATCACAGGGCCGGCCACGACAAGGGGCCACGTACATTTTCGTCACCGCAAGCACAGAGCCACCGCCGCCTAGACTTCACGATGCTCGACGTCATGCACGACGGGGCGTCCGGAGGCTCGGACAAGTGAGCTGATCGTGCGCGGTCACCAGGCAGAGCAAAATAGGGAGAGAGAGGCGGAAGTGGTTATTGCTTTTTTGGAAGACGCCACCAAACGCTCGAGGTTTGCTGTGCCTTGCAGAAGAGTGAATGTCGGTGCATGCAGTGAGGTGTCAAAAACAGCAACACCAAGATCAAACAGGCAGTATCAGAATCTGCAACCGCTCCACGTCGGTTCTCCTCTATTCCAGGCACGCCCGATGGCAAGCGCAGAGCGTATGCGGCGTATGCATGACGCGAGCCAAACTTGAGACGCGCGAAAACAGCGAAAAAATCTCTTCCCGCCTCCACATTCTCCGCCGGGAAGCGTGTGCTGGCCATCGCGGAAGCTGGCACATGGGGCCCAGTTTGCGTATGGCGCCTTTGCGTCAAATTTTCAGCCCGTCACCTCAGCATGCTCAGTCACGCTTCGGCAAGCTGCGATGCGCTGCTGCGGTTGCTGCGGAGCCAAGGTCCGGCCTTTCGATAGCGTCATGGGCTCGATCGCTTCGCTCCTTGTCCTCCGCTGCACCTGACCATTTCCCCTGGCAATCTCTTACCCCCGAGAAACTAGATTCACCCAATCAGCGCATTTTGAGGGGGTAATGGTAAACTATTCATGGCGCTGAGAAATTTCCTACACTTGCGTTGTTAGGGGACGCATGATCCATTGACTGCCGTTAACTGCAAAGTGTCGCTCAGACTTCCAAGGCTTCTGAGCTGGCCTCGTGCGCGTTTGGTTCGTTTCGTGGCGCCGAAAAAAAGCTTGCGCGTGAGAGATTTTACTTGCCTTGCATTTGAGTAGTAAGAGGGGATCGTGATCAGTGCGAGGCTGCATGTTATATAAACCCTCTACCCCAGTATGTCTTGTTGTTGAGTACCATCGATCAACAACCACTACAGATCTTCCCGGAGCTACTTAACATCAACGCTACCCCAGACTCTACCAACGATAGTCGCCACTTGACTTTGCTCCCATTCCACAACACTACACACAACCTCATACTAGCAACCGCATACCAAACAATCAAAATGGTCAACTTCCACATCAGCGAGCCTCACCCATCCGCCGGTGCTTACATGTACTCCGGCCGCGGCGGCGCTGGCAATGCTATGCGCATCAAGGCCACCGAGGTCACTCCTGGTCCCACTGCTTCTGGCCCTGCCTCCCGCACCAAGTTGCCTCCCCCACCCAGCAACGCCTTCTACGCTACCGGTCGTGGCGGTGCTGGCAACATGAAGAAGTCTGAACGCGCCATCTTCAGCTTCGACGAGGAACTCCAACAGCAAGAACGCCTCCGCACCCAACAAGCACCCGTCTACCACATCGGTCGTGGCGGTGCTGGAAACCTTGTTGATGAGATGAAGCCCCGATCCCACCGCCAGAACTCTGCCTCTTCAACCACCAGCTCATCGAGCGTAGAGAGCGAGAAGGACGGCGTACGAAGGAGCATCGAAAACACCTGGCAGCGTCTGAGCAGGCAATTCTCTCACCAATAGAGAGTGCCGCTCAGTTCTTGCTTCCCGTCTTCACTTCTTCAATTCCTATTATCGGCATGAGAGCTGGTTCTGATTCTCTCATCATCATCATCATCTCCCATCAAAGCATTTCCATCAGCACGGCGTTCCAAGGAGATTCTGCATCTCCAACTGTATCATACCATCAAAAGTTCCTTTTACGACATCTTCTCTTTCTTCCTTTTATAACGACATACCACACAACCATCGAGGAGCCAGGCGCCAACCTCCGGTCATCAACAAAAAGTTTATACCCGGAAATGATCGTCCTGCTCTTGCGAGAGAGGGCTTACTTAGGAGATTTTATACCCCCAGGCCAGTGAGAGGCTGGTGAGGAACAGGACAGTTGTCCTGCCTCAGTCTATAGTTTAATTGACATTTTAAATGTTCATACTTATGTGCTACTTTGCAAATTGTGACTCTTCGATGTAGACGCCATGTTGTACAATCTTGATACTACGTAATGCTATGAAGTGCATATGAACAACAACAATCATTACAGTAGCAGATCTCTTTCTTCAGTCACCTCTCACAGATCTTCTTCTTTGACAAGCACAACTTCTCCCCCTAGTTCTCATAATTCCGCACCGTTATGTTTTTCTCTTTAAAAAAAACCCCCAACGCTCACCACAACCACGCGTCTCCAGCTAGTCTTCCTCTAGCGACCCAGAAACGCAGACTAACCATCATCCAGATGCCAAGCAGCGGCGGTGCCCCCCGCTCGCGGAATAGTCGCCGTATGGCATATAGCCTATTCCAGCATCTACTTTTGTGGCGTGCAGATCTAGATCGCCCGCCCCGCGACCAGACCTGCATGCGGGAGCGGAGATCAAAGTCTGCATGCAAGTAGGGCAAGGCCAAGAGGATCCTGTTCACCGGAAACTGGAAAAAAGTCCATGTGGAGAATTATGCAGACGGGATCTGTGGGATGTGTAAACACTCACCGGAGGTATTTAGTGATCTAGCTCTTTCGCAAAACAGAGTGCACAGCAGGACGGTAGCAAACATGTCTGTGAGGATAGCGACGATTTGTGATTATGCAATATGGGTACACGTAGCCAATTTCTGATGTCCGTGGAAAACGGGACTCCAAACCCAAGCGCCCTAGTATGAGTAATCTTTTGGTTGGCCCTCAATACAGGCTATGATGCATCCCAGGATGACTTTGCAAAGATGAGAAGGAAAGAAAAAAAAGTAACGAAAAGAGTCTACCAATACATGACTTTGAAGCCTTCCAGAACCAAGAGTCAATTCTGACTAGACCATGCAATTATTCTACGGTTGTTCAACGCCTGGGAGGCTGATTCTTGCCAGCCGCAGTGGTGATCAACATCTTGAAACCGTTCTTGAGTGCTACCATGTCAGGATAGACGTTCTTGTGTAGCTCAAACGCGTTCGGTACGACCTTGATAGGCCATGCACCCCTAGGTCCCTTGGCGCTCATCTGGAAGCAGATCCAGAAGTGACCGGGGTACTTGGGCATGCTGCAGAATGCGTACATGGAGCGTGAAGCGTTGGCCTCGCAGTAGACCTCTAGCCATTTTTCTGCATCAATGTTAGCTTTTTTTTGCATGTTTGGTAAGGTGTGAGATGGAATGAACTTACCAGTATCTTCTCGTGTCCCAGGTTGGAACTTCTCGTCTCGTGTAATTTCTGTGACCTTGCGCGCCATTGCCTCCACGTGGTTGACGATCAACTCGTCAAGATCGGAGTATGTGTGCTTTCCGATCTTCAGTTGCTTTCCGAGCGAGAACTGGTTGGGCTTGTTCATTTCAAGAACGTCAAGATGTTGGTATGAATTGTTGGATACTTTCCATGTGACGACGAGATGATCGAAACCCTTGGACGATGGACGGATGACCAGGTCGCCAGTCTCCTTTCCGCCCAGGTACTCCTCGGCTTGCATGGTGTTGAAGGAAAAGAAAAGAGGGTGGTTGACGACACGGTTGGGCCGACCAGACGCAACTTCCTTCTCCTTCTCGGCAGCCTTCTTGTCGAGAGCTTCTTGCGCTTCGTCCCACTCGCCAGCTGCACGATTGTAGGGCTTCTTCTCTGGTTGTCGGATGAGATCGTCTCGAAGTGACAGTTGAGCGGTGAGAGCTTTGCGGTTGAGGTAGACGATACGTGCGCGTACAATCTGGTTGTTCTGATAGACATGGCGAGGCTCTTGTCCGCCACTGCCAACGCCCTCTGGGAACTCCGACTCGGAGACACCACCTTCGATGCCACATTCGAGCTTGACTTCAATATGGTCTGGGAACGTGCGTCTGATGGTAACAGGTACAACCATACCCTCGTAGAGTGTCTCTTCCGTCTCACCAGTCAACATTGTGAACATCTCGCTACCAGACAAAAGTGCGAAAATCTGTCGAATTTCCTCGTAAGGGTTGTCGAGCTCAGCACGAATCGTCTCAAGCGTCGCGCGCTTACGCTGACCGAAATTCTTCTCAATTTCATTCGCGTAGTCTTCGAGTGCCAAGTCGTTGACCAGATCGGTAGTCTCTTCCCGCACCATCTTTCTGACGACAGCACTGGGGCCACCCTCATCGGTCTCAGCCTTGACATCTTCCTCATCCATGTTAAGAGCATCGGCAACCATTTTCCTGGCAAGGTCGTAATCTTCTGGATGTACACGGGTGTAGTCCAGGTAGTCGGACGACTCCTCTGTTGAATCATAAGGAATATACAGGAAACTGGCGCAGTTCTGGAAGACCTTGGGGCCCATAGCCGCCTTAAGGTCGCGGGACTCAGATACACCAAGTAGATCGAATCGCGACAAGATCTCGTCGCTGTTCGCCTGGATGGCTTTGATCAAACGATCGGCTTTACGAGGTCCCAGACCGCACACGTAAGGTATCAACTTTGATAGGTACTTGTCGTCGTAGGTCTCCGGTAAGTCGATACCCACAAGATTGACCATGTCTACCATGGCGGTTTCAAGTCGGTCGAGAAGTTTCTCTTGAGGAATCAAGGTTTGGTTCGGAATGAAGGGAATCGAAACGATGTCTTTGCCGAGCGATGCGTATTCTGCCAATGGGTTTTGCAGATATCGGCCAAGGGCAACGCAATACCTCGTTAGTGCGGGATACTTGGGGAACTCGGCGACAGCCCGAGCACTTGTGTGGTAAAGACGAGCGACCTCATCGTTGACCATAATGACTTCCAACGACTCGTACTTCTCTTCACCGGTGTCTTCGTCCTCGTAGGCCGGACCTGTTAGACCTCGCTGACTGATAATCTCTTGTATGTCCTTGTACAGCTTGCGTGTCTCCACCGCGAAGCCACTGACACCAATGACGTCTGGGCGGCGACGCTGTATTACGTCTACCAGCTTCTCGATGTCTTGACCTTCAGGAATACCACGCTCTGCGTTCCCAAGCCGCATCTCGACTAAGCGGCCGTGCTCAAGAACCCGTCCGTCGTTCTCGACGTAAGCCCACATGATTGCGTCTCCACGTTGACCCTTGCCGTTGGTCAGGCAGAGGACGTTGGGTACTGATCCGAGAGGCGCGCTCTTCAGCTTGTAAGGTGCCTGGTCAAGCTTGTTGTAATAGTTTTCTCTGGCTGATGCGGCAAGCTCGTCTTCGCATCGAGCGCGCAGAGTTTCCTTAACACCGTTCGCGATGAGATCCTGTAGCTTGCCTAGAGCAGCACCGAGCAGTTCCTTCCGAAGGTTGTTCCAAGTGTCGGAGATGTCGCTGACACCATCGGAGATGATCTTCTCTTCAAGTCGCGTCTTGAACGTGTTGTAGTTGCCCATGGAAATCTTGACCCGAACGAGACCTTCCGCCTCAGCTTTTAGCATCTTCAAGAAAAGATCTGGTCGACCCTGGAGATCCGAAAATGTCACGCCGTGGAGGTATTTGAACTCATAGTAGGGGTGGTCTTCTGTAATCTTGCGCATACCCTTGTCGGTGCGAATGCAGTCGATCTGAGCATTCTGGTAGAAGCTGCCGCGCAAGTATCGGCGCAGACGCGAACACATCTTCAAATCCTCAACGAACAGAAGCTTGGTGGACCTGAGAAGGGTAGCGCCAGTCTCTGGAGCCTCGGCCATTTGGTCGGCGAGCTCCTCAACCTTGTACGGCGGATCCTCGATAGTATACGCGCCTCGACTAGACCCGTCAACTCTCTTCGCGAAGTCCTCTGGTGTGATGCCGATAGCCTTGACAAATTGATTTGCCTTACCGCCCCGCAACTTGTCGAAAAAGCTCCGCGCGTTGTTGGCACGCTTCTGTGTTCCATTCAATTCTTGTCGGACTTCGTTGATCTCTTGCGAATACTTGTAGTGCAGATAATCCTGAAGTTCCTGAATCTCTTCGATAGTGATGGCCCTGGACGTCAACTCCTCGATCTCGGTATCGGTGATGTCAGAGTATACGCTCTTGAGGTTCTCGTAGTTCTGCCTGAGGGCGTCACGCTTCTCTGCGAAAGCCCTGAACTTGAGATCGAACTCGAAGACTTCCCACAAATCAGCTTGGTTGAGCAGGCGCTCCGGTCGTGCATCCATAGGTGGCGGGTTATCAATATCGTCGTAGTCATCGTTGTCGCTCGGTGCATGGATGAGGTAGTCTTTTCGATGGTTGAAGATAAAGGGAACTTCGTAGTCCTCAAGATTGATGAACTCGAGAACCTTACGCACGGCCTTCTCGAAAGGTTGCAAGAAGTAGCGCGGGAGACCCTTCTTTGGCCACAGCATGTTGCTGATCCAGGTAGCTTCCTCAGTCAGGCGTGCTTGCATGTCCTCTGGTGTAAGCTCAATCTCCTTGAAGGATCTCCGAGCCAATTGCAGTCGCTCGGGAATGTCGGTCTCGCGGATAACGTTGTCTTCATCCGTAAGCATGCGCTCCTGCAATTGCGATGGCTCGAAAACATCTTTGAGTTGGAGTTCACGGCCTTCGCCAGCTTGCTCATCCTCTTCAGCCTCTTGCATCTCCAACGCCCAGTCGTAATCTGTGCCATCACCAAAGGCAGCCCTGTAGTCTTCCTCAGCGCCCTCGTCCAGACCGGCAGCTTGCAGTCCTTTCGTGATCAAGTTTATGCCTGGTTGCGTGACGTCGCGGTCGTCTTCGATCTCGTCTTCGAACTTGTCGTCCTCGATGAAGTCATCAAATTCGTCGCCTAGGCGCGCGCGGGGCTCGTCGTAGTCTTCGTTTACTTCGTCATCGGAGAAGATGTCATCAACGCCTCGAGACTTTACGCGCTCTTTGTGGCCACGCTTGAGACGCTTGAATCTCGACTTTCTCAATGTTAGCGATGTCGACACTTCAACACGGCATGTCTTACCTGTTCTTCCGCCGGGCGTTCAACCTCGACACCGATCAGGTCCAGATCCTCGTCGTCGAGGGCTTCCTCCTCTTCACGGTTCTTCTTCCTCTTTCTGCGCTTGCGCTTGCGCTCCGCGATCTCATCTTCTTCGTCGTCCTCGTCTGCGATGAAGCCTTCACCTTCCTGAGAACTGGTTAGCACTTCCCGAGAGCCAAGTGAGTACGGGCAAGCTTGCCTGTCGCAGTCGGTCTTCATCGTCGTCGTCTTCCTCCTCGCTGGAGTCGTCGATGCCGTTTGTGCCATTTGTCTTCTTCGGCCTGGATTCACCGGCCTCGCCAGCCTCGCCATCGAAGTCCTCATCCTCCTCTTCGTCGCTGCCTACATCGGCGATTGTGTCGAAGAAATCCGCCATGGTGTCTTAGGACAAGGAGAACGCGTGAGTTGATGGTACTTTCTCGAAAGCGCGATGGACGATTTCGGCGAGCTCTTGGCCGTAGAGTGGGTATCGTGCTGCGGCGATTCAGCGAGAGGCAGATTCGGGCGCAATGGAGGTAAAGGAGAGAAGAAAGGCAGATGTCGACTCTCAAAGGTTCGCGCAGCCATCGGCCGCGTTAACTTTCGGCCGCACTGACGCTGATCACGTGATACTGGGATTCGCGCTAGGGGGTAATACCAGCAGCAAAGCTGACCATGCCCAACTTGGCACAGCATGCTACAGCTACGGGCATCAAACACGTGGACTTGGCTAGTCCCGTCCCTTACGTGCATCTAGTCATGTTCTCAGGTAGGGTTTGAGAAGGATGCGAGCTCCGATGTACCAGGCGCTTCAGCAACGACTCAGACGCTGAATACAACACATCAACTGCTATCGCTCTTATGCTTCCGAGTAGTACTGGCAAGCGAACGAATGCGCGTTGCATGTCTTGAAAGCAAACGTAGTGGATAAATTCGCACCTTGTATATGCGATTCGTCTGCTGCGTCAGGCACATGCTCGTATTCAAGATACGCGCCTTGAAGTTCTGCGCTAGAAGCAGGTGAAGCATGGCGATGATGAACCATGCGAGTCTGAAACCTCCTGAACAAGGCATCGTGTAATGTGTATGTACTTATCAAAGGCTCGGTCCTTGTAGGACCCATAGGTTCGACAGCCTTCTTTTTCTCGAAAGCGAAGTTGCATCTTCCATCGCTTGCACTACCCGCAGCCCTGCAGAGTGAGTTGATAGACGTTAGACGCTGCGTGCTTGGAACCCCACCAGCGCGCCCCACTACCTAGCCCTGGAGACTGACACGACGACGACCTCTCCTGACTTGGTTTGCTGTCAACGACGCCTGAGACATTCTCCTTTATACCTGACCTCCGACTTTCCAATCGGTCCCCGCACCCTCTTGCCCGCGCACACTCGCTCGTCAGGCGCCCGAAAAAGGACAAACCAATAGACGCTGTCCTCCTTTGGGCTATTTCCGTGATTGGCGTACCATCGTCGACACAGCGTCGGGCGGCAAACTCGAAACCAGAGCCAGCATACACCCTCTTCTGCACCTGGGCTCCTTGTCTCTGACGACATAGTCCTCACCTTGCAGTCGCTGCACCCCTTCACCTTCACCTGCACCACCACAGCGCCCGGCGCAAACCTTCAAGATGGCTGAGTCGTCCTTCAAGCAGAAGACGATGAAGAGGAAGAACGTCAAGGGCCTAGCACTCAGCGCTCCCCCACCCAAGCCCGCTCCTTCCGCCGGAGATGCCCAAATACCCGGCGCCCGAGCCAACGATGAGAAGCAGGATACCCTTGAGATTGGTGTTGAGTTCCAGCTAGACCTGAAGGCCGAGGATCTGATAGTGCTGCGGGAACTGGGTCACGGAAATGGAGGAACGGTCAGCAAAGTGCAGCACGCTGCTACCAAGGTTATAATGGCGAGGAAGGTTAGTAGCAGGCTAGTAGGGCAGGTACGAGGGAGAAGACTGACAGGGGCAGGTCATACATGTCGAAGCGAAGAACGAAGTGCGGAAACGAATCGTGCGAGAACTCCGAATCATGCACGACTGCAACTCGGATTACATTGTCGACTTTTACGGTGCCTTCCAAAATTCTTCCGGGGATGTGATAATGTGCATGGAGTACATGGACGTGGGGTAGGTTCAGGGTGGTGCATACGATATGCTGGAGTTACTGACTGTTATACCAGGTCGCTCGATTGGGTCTCACGAACATTTGGACCAGTCCGCGTCGACGTACTCGGAAAGATCTCAGAGGCAGTGCTCGGAGGCCTCGCCTACCTCTACAGCGCCCACCGTATCATGCATCGCGATCTCAAGCCCTCGAACATCCTCGTAAACTCAAAGGGAAACATCAAGCTGTGCGACTTCGGTGTCTCAAGTGAGCTGGAGGGATCTATCGCCGAAACATTCGTAGGAACAGGCACATACATGGCGCCAGAGCGGATACAAGGGTCTCCCTACACCGTCAAGTCCGATGTGTGGAGTGTTGGACTTACGCTGATGGAATTGGCCATCGGAAAGTTTCCCTTCGCTGGAAGCGGCGATGACGATGAAGCTGGAGGCCCACAGGGTATCCTGGATCTTTTGCAGCAAATCGTTTTGGAACCCTCACCAAAGCTGCCAAAGAGTGATGCTTTCCCGTCAATTCTTGAGGATATGATTGCGAAGTGCTTGATGAAGGACCCAGCGGAGCGACCGACTCCCAAGGAACTATACGTAAGTTTTACAGGACTCTTTCTGCGACGTATAATACTGATCATAGCAGGACCATGACGCTTTCCTCCAAGCCGCGAAGCGCACACCCGTCGACTTAGAAGCATGGGCCATATCCATGATCGAACACAACAAGCGCAAATCCCACCTCGCCCCTGCCGCACCCGCAGCGACCATCAAAGAGAAGCTCCGCGAGCGATCTCCTCCCCACAAGCGTGATTCTAGCGATCCCAGACAAAGAGTAGCCAACGGCGAACAGGAACCTGCACCCCGACGACCTTCATACCCTACACGAACATCGAGCAGCGGCAATGTTATGAACCTGCCCATGCGACCTGCGCCACCTGTAGACGGCCCAGGAAGTAGACCAGGCAGCAGGGGACCGTCAGCGAATGGGTTACCACCTCAACCCAGGAGGTGGAACAGCGAAGTGCAATAGCTGGGCAAACTACGTTTGGGTACTAGAAGGCGGATCTGAGCGAGTATATAGAAGATTTCACGGGCATTTTGGATGGTCTCTGCTGGATGTTGGGACTATGTTTATCAAGTACAATGGTCAGGAGATTTCGCCTTGATGGCATGTTAGAAAGGAGCAGGCTCGTTGTTATTGCCATTCGACTAGCATCAAATATCAGTTGTCCATATTCCCAGCACAGGTGCCATAATGAGATCATGACTGGGAGTTTAGAGTTGGGTAAGTCTCTATCATTCACTTTTCGAGATATAAAGCAGTCTGTGTGCTCATAAGAATTGTCGCCGCATAGATGATGCATAGCCAGAGCGCAGCTAGAGTCCAAGAAATCGAGAGCTGAAATCACGATTTGAATGATCGCAAATGTGGCTCGCTGGTCTTCTGTCCTCATTTTTACGGACGTTCATAACTATCGAGAATGTTCCGCAGTCCTTACTGTAACATTTTGCTGGTCGCAGAAGGCATATACTGTTGCCAGCATTATCTACTGCAGTCCGTACATCTCCTGTCGCCATTGTAATTGCGTTCTCATCCATGCAATGACCCTCAATCCCATTGTACAGTGATATTGTGTTTACTGCAATTTGTTGCCATAGTAGCCGATGGGCTCAGTATTTAGCTGAGCTCATCGAACAACGCATGGTTTCTGCACACCCTCCTCCCACTGAATCGTAATCTCTGGTACTTGCGGGTCTTCTCAGTAATATTGGCAAGATCTAATGGAAACCCTGCCTTATTGCGTACAGATTGCATACGGCGAAAATAGGCTTCTGTACAGCGATCATCGTCCTCTTCCTCAAATGTATCGGGCCATTTGCACCAATACTCGAACACGGATACGGAAGAGGTGTCATCGTCAGAATTTGGGGGGTGGCGCAAATTGTTTAGGGACTGTTCTGCGCGATCGCGTACGCGGTCTTTGACTTGGTTACGTGTTTCAACATAGGTAGTGATCCGAAAGAAGTCGTTTAGGAACGCTTTCCAATCGAAGGCAAAGGTCTTTCGGACAGTATCAACCATCAGCCCCGGAAGCTCGGCTTCATTGCAGTAAGACCCGAGCGTGGCAGTTTGGCTAGCATGGTATCTTTCTCCGGATCTCTCTTCGAAATCTAGATCTCGAAAGGCCATCAGTCCAACCACAATATCCTTGCAGCAATCGCAATGGATCCATTCGTGATCATCTATGGGTACATCGTCATGATGAAAGTTGAATTGGAACTGCGCGCTGAACTGAGCTCGTGCACTGTCCTCGATGAGACTCTGGAACTGTATGCTCAGCACTCTGCAGTGGTAGTAGAGAAGGCGATCTTGATGCTGGGCGCGCCCACGAGCGAGCCAAGATATATCCAGAGTTGAGAGGCGTTTCAATACAAACTCGTGTTCAGCTTCCGCTCGAAAGGTTTGGGAGACCTGCCGACAAATGACCCAAAGCGTGTAGTCGTCGTCCACATGATGAAGGACTCTCGACCAGATCTCGACAGGCAGGTAAGGTTGTGTTTGCTGCGCGATCATAGCCGGCCATCTGACGTTCATCAGGATTTGAGTTTGTGTTGGTATGCATCTCACTTACAGTGCATTGGCAGAGTCTGTATTATCCAGAGAGGAGGTCATCGTGGCCCGAAATCGATCCGACTTGATCGCGGAGCAGGAATGTGTCGAAGAGAAGAGGGATAGAGGCGGCGCCTAGTTAGAGCCCTTAAAAGAGGACTTGGATAAAAGAGCGCCTGCTGACATGGTCAATGCTGACATGCACTTAGGAAAGAGCGACGATCCGTGTAATTATGCACGACGGCAGTGAGCCCGCTTACGACTGCCCAGCCCATCATGCAGACACCCATGTACCACGAAGGTCTGACCCGAGTGATGATCATATTACTGGGGATCTGTGGGTGTGGAGGTACGAAGTTAGTGGATGATTGACATAGTTCTCTTGTAGTCACAACTTACCTGTCCGGAAAGTGGGGCTTCTGTGTTTGCGAGATATGATAGCATCACTTTGCTATTGCTAGAAAAGACTCATGAACCATATACAGATATAAAATTCATCGCCGAATGAATTCAAGCGCAGCGGAGCAGGTCGAATTGGATACAAAGGATCATCCTCCCCTATCCACACCGTGCACCTTACTCTAAGAGAGCTCACACAGCGGATCGGCCTTCCCTCTCATCGTCATCTCTAGGTGGGACCATAGCAATCCTCATACTGTCCTGTCGCATGATCTGTCTTTGCTGGTCTCTCACCAGTCTCATGGGTCCCCGATAGAACGCCGACAACAGATCCGAGATGTTGAAAGCATCAACGACGGCATTGACCGGCCCTGCAGCAGGACTACCCTGTTGCTTGTACGGTAATGGTGAGAAGGCCAAGAGAAGAAGGACTGCGAAAATGGGCATTTCGCAAGCGAGGATGAGCGAGGCGAGGCCGCTATTGATATCGTGGAATGTCATGTATTTAGTAGGTTTGAGTGCGCCATGGCCCGCGAGTAGGGAGATGATAAACTAGTAGTGTCGTCAGCATACTATACGCATCTTAGACTAAGCAAAGGACTGTAGAACTTACCGACTGGAGGAAGTTCAGACCAAGAATACCCTTGAATGTCGCCAGCTTGAGTATGATTCGATGCTCCTTCAACAACTTCTGGTTGAACTTATAGAACCTGAGGGAACTGATGATAGCGACTGTGGTGGTATATGCGACCAGAATCGTGAGCCACAGGTGTGCGAAGTGTACGTTGTTGGACTGTTTGCAGTAGGTGCCGGTAGCAAGGGTAGCTGCGGTGGCAATCCATATGATGATACTGGTCGGTATGAACTGAAGCACGCCGTACCAAATACGCTGAAAAGGGTCAGATGGAATCCAATTGTCTTGATGATAGGATAACAATTTACCTTCAGCCAATTTGGACTGTTTTCTTTAAGAGTACCTTTGGCTCTCGCTCCTTCTCCGAACAAAGCGTCAAAGCCCTCACGATGCGAGAGCACAAGATCGCACATGAACAGCAGGAAGGCCGATAGCGCGATGGAACAGCCGAAATCAAGTGAATGTACTAGGTATTCTCCAGCGTCTTCTCGCCAGACGACGAGAAAGGAGAACAGCGCCACCCATGGTACCAATAACATGATCCGGATGATCTGTCGTTGTTGTACAGGATTCGAGTAGTTGAATGCATGAAGGGCGATGAGAATACCGACGATGATCGTGCTGAGGATGGCACAGGCTCCAGACAGAATTGTTGCGAATTGGTGGAATGTAAGGTTACCGACGAAGGGCACGATCTCAGGGCCACGGGTATCTTCAATTGGACATGTCTTGGAGTTCTTTCGTCGCTCGAGATGATTTCTTGCTACCAGTATAAAGGTATCCATAACCTGGCGATGGTACCCCGCTTGATAAGATGTGGGAGAATACAGCAGTAATGCAGAAAAATGTATGGCTTTAGTAGGAACACTGCGGAAGATACAACAGAAGTCTGATGAGGAGAAAAGAACACAATCGTTCCTAACGACGTGAGCAATATATACTTACAGTACAATGTTCATCCAGCCCAGCTGGTATATTCGCATAACGTAGCCACGCTTCAGGCCACCCTCGTGCTGGTGGCTGAGCCATACGGACCATGCCATTCACGACCACCGCTCAGGATGCCAGATAAAGTAAAGACCGTTGCAGCTCCTGTAAGCACTTGTAGCAGTCCTTGGCGAGGCTTGTACCTATCTCTAAGGTGCTTAGCAGACCCTTGACGCAACCCGGGTATACCGACGAGGCGCAGTATGGCATAATCCGTATGATTCGCGGATAAGACATTTGCTTGCGTGGCAGAGCGCTGAGTTTGGCTAATGCTATAAGCCCGCAGACGCCGTTCTCCTGCTGCGCGAAGGGCACCTAAATAGGTATAGTGCTGAGGCCTGCTTCAGGGCTGAGGCTTGCTGAGATACGATTGGTTGACGCAGTGAAGAAGGGGATCATGACGAACTGCATAGCACGGTTCGCATTTCATGGGAAGCCGAGCGCGACAATCATATCCGAGCGACGTCTTGTAGTTCGAAGAGACCCTTGAGATGGTTGTTAGTGTAGATTATGGATGCAACGCGAGAAGGCGCGGCCATCGCTAGCGTGCCAAGATTCCGAAGCGGTGAACAGTGGCAGAAATAATTCTAGGATTGGGGCATGCGCGACCAAGAACGTTTTGCGCAAAGAACCTCAGCGCATACACCCAGAGACCTCTGCCGTCACAAGACTAATTGATAGGGAGACACATAACCTATCTCTAGAGAAAGGATCGCCGCTCCTTCTAAACAGAACATGGCTATGGAACGCGGGCCTAAGCCCAGCACTTCGCAACCGCGGCGCAAGTCGCAAAACGCAGCGCCCATCGACGACGAAGACACCCGTGCAGTCAAAGAATTCACCGAGGCAGCCACGAAGCAGTATGGACGCGGCGATCGCATACGGCCAAAGTCAGTCAAGGACAAGAAGCTGCGATCCAACATCAAGTCGCTCGAGGCGAAGAACAAGCAGGCAGCGATAGAGGCGAAGAATGTCGAAGTTCTGCTCGAGAACAACCCTGGATTGTTGGAACCCGAAAATGAGCTGGAAAGGACATACAAAGTGCGACAAGATGAAATCAAGCAGGAGGTTGGTGTCGAGACGGCAAAGAAGAGCTTCGAGCTGCGGTTAGAAGGTCTTGGGCCATACGACGTATGCGAATACAGTCGCAATGGTAGAGACTTATTGATTGCGGGCAGAAAAGGCCATGTCGCAACTTTCGACTGGAGAGACGGAAAACTTGGCTGCGAACTACAACTCAACGAGACGGTACGAGACGCGCGATGGCTACACACAAGTAATCAGAAGAACTTTGCGGTAGCGCAGAAGAACTGTGTCTATATCTACTCGGGCGACGGTGTTGAGATGCACAAGCTCAAGAACCATTCCGAAGCCACACACCTCGAATACCTGCCATATCACTTCCTTCTTGCATCGGTGTCGACGGCAGGTATAGTACGATATACCGATGTTTCTACCGGACAGTCACTACAGCAGCTTTACACAAAGCTCGGCCCCTCAACCGCTCTCGCACAAAACCCACATAACGCAATCTTACATGTCGGCCATCAAAAAGGTCTCGTCACATTGTGGTCGCCTAACAGCGCTACTCCCCTCGTCAAGCTCCTCCCACATCGCGGCCCAGTACGAAGCATCGCGGTAGACAGGTCAGGAACCTACATGGTCAGCACATCACAAGACCGACGCATGTCCGTCTGGGACATCCGCATGTTCAAAGAAATGCATCAACAAACGCTCCGTGTCCCCGGTACCACGCTCTCTATTTCCGACCGCAACCTCACAGCTGTCGGCTTCGGCACGCAAACCGCCATCTACAAAGACGACCTCTTCCGACGAAACGCCGAAGACCAAACACCACCCATAATGCCGTACATGGGCTGGGGCGGTGAAGGACTAAACATTGGTCGCGTACGCTTCTGCCCCTTCGAAGACGTCCTCGGTATATCCCATGACAAGGGCTTCTCCTCCATCATCGTCCCTGGTTCCGGTGAACCCAACCCTGATACCCTCGAACCGGGCACCAACCCTTACGAAACCTCCAAGCAACGTCGCGAAACAGAAGTCCACGCTCTTCTCGAGAAGATCCAACCCGAGATGATTGCGCTCGACCCCAACTTTGTCGGTAACCTTGATTTGGCGACCAACGAGGAGCGGCAGAGGGAGATCAGGGCGGCGAGAGGAGAGAAGGAACCGGATAAGGTGGATATGCTGAAGAAGAGGGGTAAGGGTAGGAACTCGGCGCTCAGGAGATACCTGAGGAAGAGCGGGACGAAGAATGTGGTTGACGAGGAGAAGGAGAGGGCGAGAGAGGCGCTGAAGAATATGCAGAGGAGGCAGATTGAGAGGAAGGAGAGATTGAAGAAGGAGTATGGTCCTGCGCTTGAGAGGTTTGCTAGGAAGTGAGCTCTAACATGCTCGCTTGTTAAGATACCATACTGGCGTTGGGGGTGAAAAGCATATTTTTCATCAGCATTTCACGGCGTTTATATTACTGATCTGGTACCCCTTGGTAGTTGATTGAGGCACTACGTTGAGAACGAACAATAAAACTCCATACCCATTTTACCTATCTAAAATGCCTAAAATGCCCATGATATCATAAAAGTCATTGATGCGTATTCTTCTAAGCCACAACAAGCTCAGGCACCTGTTCAGCCGACTGCTCCATCTCTCCCCTCCACGCCCTTGCACTCCTTGGCCACACCCTCTTGTAGAGACTGACAGCAACAGCATCCATAGGGCTGATCTTGCCATCAAAGGTGGCCTTGAAGTATCCATGCGTACCCAAACTCTCCTTGATGAAACCGCTCCTTCCACGCTTCGTCCATAGAGGCAAGCTCTTGAACCACTTGACGTCACCGTCGTTGAAGAACATGTAGCGGACTGTCACGACGCGCTTGTTGATCTTGTAGGGGTGGCCGGTCAAGATGATGCGCTTGGCGATGATGCGGTTGGTGGAGGGTGGGAGAGATGTGCCTGTCGCAATCAAGCGGAGTGAGGAGGGATGGTCGGGAGAGGGTGTTTCACGTGTGAAGAAGAGGAGGGGGACATTGCCCCAGGTCAGAGGGCCGATGAACGACGCAATGGCCGACTGGCCAGGGTGGAGGAAGCGGGAGAATTTGTGCACGTTGTTTGGTGTGTTTCCAGCATGCGAGAATAGCTAAGGAACTGTTAGTTCTAGATGGTAAAGCAAACGTTCGTAGTAACTTACTGGGTTAATCACTATCCTCCTTGGTCCGCACTGCACAATCATTTCGGTCTTTGACTTGATCGGCGATTCGTGCTCGGAGCTGAGCAGAATGCTGTAGTTGCAAGCTGTGCGCTTGTGCTCGTGTCTGAGCAGGGAAAACATGGCCATTGGCCGTGATTGAATTTCCTGGAATTGTAATGGGACGCCGCGAATGTGTACGCTTACCCGAGTTCCAGGCTTGACACCACCAGCCCAGGCTTCGCGCATGAACTTGGTCGCTGTGCGCTTGTAGTCAGAGATGTCGAGCAACCGTTGCCACTCCTCTGGCTCGTATGGTCGGTCCTCTTCTGTTTCCCAGTGGCTGTTCTTCAGACTCTTCAATCCTCGGTAACGGATCAGACGCTCTCGCGCGTTAACATTCGGGTGCAATTCGATCTCATCAGGGAACTCCAGGTCTTCATCCTCTTCGGTTTTCCTGGACCTCCGGTACTCCTCGATCTGTGCAATCTCGTCCTCTGGTGATGGATCTAGGAACATCTCCGACTGCGGGTACTCAGATGGTCCACCCTCTGTCATGGCCTTGCCATCAACATCCATGCCTTCTACACCGTCTGCCGGGTGCGCAGGCTGACTTTGATTGTCTTCAACGTCCATCTCATCGAAGTCCTCAAGATCAGAATCTGAGTCGGACATGTCGTCAAGATACCATGCGGACTGGTAGTTACTCGTGCCCTTTGGCAAACGCCTCTGTTTCGCAGGGGCGACCTCCTCTTCCTCGTCTGAAAAGTAGTGGTGATCATCGAGTAGAACACCCTTGCGCTCAGAGGGGGCGATGGACGTTGCGTAGTTGGTAACATCATCCATGAGGGTCTCTTCCGGAGCGAGATCTGCCAGATCATCCTGGTCTTCCGTTGGACGTTCTAGAGTATCACCGCCCTCTGTGTCAACAGCCATCTCTTCTTCTTTGTTCTTCTTTCTCGCCTCTAGCGGTGCAGCGACGATCTTGTCGACTTGGAAGTCGCCCCAATCTCCGACCTGTACTAGCCTGTCGGCTTTCAGTCCAAGACCTCGGACAACACCAGTAATGACAACGTCGCCAGTACCGTCCTCACTAGCAGCTGACTTGCCACCAGGCCAGGCGATATCTTCAATGAACATGTAGCTTCTCTGGTCTCTCCATCGAACACCCTTTGTGGTGGTTGTGCATAGCGATCGAACGAGGTTCGCGCCTTCTTGTCGGTTGTCGAGAGAGTAGACGCGCTCGGTGGAGGGTAGCCAGTGGGTGATGTATGATTTGAGCGAGGAAACGACAGATGGCCTGGCTTTCGCGGGCTCGACCTTGTCCAATCCTTGGACGACGGTGAAAGTGTTTGAGATACCCTGGCTTTCGACCGACTTCAGTATCAGCTCGCCCTCTGCATCGACCTCTTCATGCGCCGACAGGATGAAGACAACAAAGTCAGCGACACGGCAGGCGTCAAGAGCCGCCAAAAGATCCCTCTTGACGATCAGGTACTGCACTTTCTGCTTGAAACGGTCGATGCTTGTGCGCGTCCATCCTGCCTCGGGAACCTCCTCTTCAATGTCCAGACTGGAGTTCAGGCTGCGCACAGCTGCCGCGGTAGAAACGTCTGAACACAGCGGGATAAGAGCGGTGATCCTTGGCGCACCATCCTTTCCGGCGAATACGTTGGAAGACTTTGCGTGCTCGTGGTCCTTGTTGATGCGCATCTGCTTGGCGCGGTTGCGGCGGTCGATCTTGCTCACGACTTGCTGGTGGGGGGTCTTGCGGCTGCCGAATTCGAAGGAGAGGGAGTTGACCTTGCCTATACAACACAGTCAGCAAAGCTCGGCCTGGTGGTGGTGAAGGACGCACCCTTGCTCTGCTCCTTGAGCGCGCCTTTGGTGGCATGGCGAGACTTGAAGCCCTTCTTCTCTTTCTTCGTGGTACTGCGGTGGTGGTGCGATTGCGCAGCGATGGGAGCCATGTTGTTGCCGCTGCCACCTGATTTGAACCGAAAAGGAATGGACGCCACTTTGACTATTCGGTATCAAAGACAGCGCTACACTGTTTGGTGGTGGAGAGTGGGATGGCGATAATTTTGACCCGTTATCGATAAAGGTGCCTAAGTGGAATAATTTTGGTTCCTCGGCTGTGGCGTCATGCGCAACATCCCTGCATCCCAGCCCTCGCTTTACTCAACCACTCTTCGCCTCACATATTACACTCTATGCATTGCCTCCCCAAGCCTGAAAATGTAGGTTTGCTTTGAAAGCAGATGTTCAATCTGCCATAGCCACAAAGACACGCCTTCAAACATGCCACACCTTTGACTTCCGCTAGCGAAGCATGTTTCGGCAGCGACCAGCGCATGCAATGAAAGAGCCTGAAAGATATTCACTGTGCCTAAGCATTACACCTCGATGGCCAAGTCAAGACGAGTCCCAGGATTATCATTGACCCTTGGAGAGAGATGATTACATGTTCTCAGCACAACGGTGGGTTGCGCAATCATAGCGCCACGAACAGGTCAATCAGGTAACCAAAACCCCCCTCTTGGACCCTTACAGATCGTAACTTGACGATGTTTACGTTTGTTGTCGTAATATAGCGGTCGGAGGGTCATGCTGCCACTTCATGATTCTTGGTGTACTCTCCTCGTTCCCTTCTGTCGTTTTCACGGACATTTGCAGTGGACGCCTGTGTCGCTTCTTCGACTATTCTCGACAATATCGAGTCTATTGCGGGTGACTTTTGCGATGCCCATACTGTCTCAAGAGGATACAAACGAGCTGGATGCAGGGTCAACAGGGCAGACCTCAAACGCAAGCTGCCAGACTCCCGCTGCGCAACAAACCTACCAGCGCGCCATTCCACGCAACCTAGTCAATCCAAATCCCCCTTCTTCACAAAATGTTCAGCAAACATCCACTCAACGCACTCCGGTCAAGCCAAATAACGATACCTCCGTCAACGCGCCAGCACCGTATCCCTTCGGACCGGATCAAATTGTGGGCCACCCTACAGGCTTACAATTCCCTCGCGATAGGGCAGATGCAGTCAAAGTTCTCGTTCGCCTTCTCCTCGATATACTGGTATACAGCTATGATGTCGACTTTCACGAGCTCCATTTCGCTCTCGCTGCATCTTCTCCACATCTGTGCACTGCGAACCTCTCTACTCGAAACACCAGTCTTCTGAATTTCCAGGAGATGCGTGTTGTCCTCGAGTATGCCGATGCCATTCATAAAGCATGCGAGGCAGTCATCAACAACACCCAGAGTCTACTAAAAGATGAGGACCGCAACGTTATTATCGATCTCATAATGCAGCCAGCACAAACCCTTGGGATCGATGTAGCTTATGTTTTCGAACAGCTGTACGCTTTCCGGTCGCACAGATGCGATAGTGGGAACCATAACAAGACACTACTTTACACCAAGACATCATTCTGGACACGACGGCGTGGCCTATTACCTGGCAAACTGGGTATGAACAAGAATCAAAAGCTACTTGCACGCCGACTTGTCTCTGACGATATAGCTGTTGCACAGCTCGGTACAAGGTCCAACGAGGCGCTCGCACTAGTCCTGGGCAATGCGATCAAGCAATACAACAAAAGGCATTGCAGATACGGAATGGCCAACATTAAGCGAGACGTATACGCTGAGCCTCCATTTGTGGCGTTGAGAAAAGAGGTCATGTGGTGGGAGCTTCTGCGAGAAAAGTCAGCCCAGGATGGGAGCCAGCCTTCAAACGTAAAGATTCAAGCAGATTGGAGGCTGAGTATGCAACCCAAATACGGAATCGCCGAGCGACACGATCGGAAGTTAGACAACCGGTCCTATCATGGGATGGGCAGTCTGCCAAATACGGCACCGCGTGGGAACAGTCATAATACGCGTAGGCCACGCTCTTTTCATGATCTACAGGCTATACAGGAACAATCCGAAGCACCGACCAGACCACAGTCTGTATGCAACATACGCTCATATATTATGCCTCGACCAGACGCAGCTTGTCGTGGGCTATCGACGAACTTTTAGTAGGTTACGTCGACGCTGAGGCATCTGGGTGATAAATCGATGGTGCTCTCGCAGTAAGATACTATACACCGTTCGTCAAAGACAATGAAGGTCCCTAAGCTCATACAACGCGCATGGATCACAACCAGCTCCACTTTCTGAGTCAGATTGCTACAAATACAATATAACCAACACCCTCTATCCCAACCCAAGTATAGCAACTCAAACTCCTATTCCCAGAAACATACAATTCGCGCTTCGATACTCTCCCTCGGTTCCTTTCCCTCAGTCCCCTTGACTCTGAACGCCGTATGTGGACACCTCCATCCCAGCTCCTCCCTCTTCGAGTCCAACCCCTTGAACACGACCATTTCCCACGGCTGCATGTTACTCATATACCACCACTCATGCTTCTGTCCGCTCTCTCCATGACTCATAACATAATTCTTACTCTTATTCCCCGTGCGACTAAACTCCCTTAGTCTGACCTGGTAGTCGCTGTCAGGAACGGTGGTCGCGTCGCACACGGCCAAAGGATCTTTTTTCACTGTTTTCAAGGGGCGCCAGGCGCCGAGGAAACAAAAACGGGAGGATTTGGTGAAGAGGGCCTCGATGTGAGGTGGGAAGGAGAGCTCGGTGAGAGTACCTGATAGGGCGTCGGGGGAGCCTTCGTAGTCGACGTGTGGGTGGCCCGAGGGGATGTCTTGCCAGCGGCCTTGTGCATCTTGAATGCCTCTTTCCGTGGGCGAAGAGTGTGCACGGATGACATGGTTGAATACGTGAGCTGTTGATGCGCCGGTTCTGTGTTGGTGGCGGTGTTAGCTTCTATTCCTCTTTTGTCTCTTCAGTCCTATAATGAAATATGTACGCGGGTATTACAATTTCTTGGCTACTT
Source organism: Alternaria postmessia (assembly GCF_024291825.1). Taxonomy (NCBI): domain Eukaryota; kingdom Fungi; phylum Ascomycota; class Dothideomycetes; order Pleosporales; family Pleosporaceae; genus Alternaria; species Alternaria postmessia. The sequence goes on from NW_026260111.1 coordinate 127,253, forward strand.
CTTCTAGCTCAGGGTAGTATTCTCGCTTGACATCTTCTTCGCTGCTGTTACGTCCTACCCTCTCTTTGCGTGGTAATGTCACGAACGTGAAGCCGTTTACATCCAAGTCGAAGGTCTTATCGGCCTTGCGTACATCTCTGATCAGCATAGGTCGAGTGTATTCATCGTTGTCATCCAGATATTTCGTTTTCCATGCTGATTTGGGGATTGGCATGCCTGTGGCAGGGAAGTAGTTGATGTTGGCGACGACGTCGGTGCTATGTGGGTCTGGCTGCATTTTGTGGGTGACAGACGTAATTTCCAGGTCTCGTACAAGCGAAGAAGTGCAGTTTAAGTTAGTTGAAGACTCTATCAGACATGTTCAAGATGGTAAAGTATGCGTAGCCGTGTCCGCGGATCCGCGGAAGGCATGATGTTACGGATGAAGTGGGGTAAGCACAGGCACGGTGCTCAGCGCAAGCAACAGGCATCTATCATGACTGAGTGTTCCAAGTCGTATAATAATCATTCCTCATATCTCATGATCTGGAATTACCACAGATTTTGTCTAAACCGGTTTTTTTTGGCGTTACTCAAACACATTGCTTCTCTAGAGAATCGCCTTCAGAATGTCGATCTGCTCCATGACAGCACTCTTACTTGTACCACCAGTAGCGTTCTTCAGCTCTACTGCACGCTCATAGTCTAAGCACTCAACCACGTCGTCGCCTAATCGCGAGTCGATACCCTTTAGCTGCTCCAAGTTCAACTTGTCCATGGGCACATTCTCCTTCTCTGCCAAGGCGACGACACGACCAGAGATGTGGTGACCCTCACGGAATGGTACACCCTTTCGGACAAGGTAGTCTGCGAACTCTGTAGCCAGCATTTCTGGGGTGAGCGCGGCATGCATTTTGTCGGCTTGAACCGTCAGAGTTGATAGGACGCCGGTGGCGATCTGAATGGAGTCGCTGACCGTCTTGATGTGATCGATGAGAGGCTCAACAGACTCTTGCAAGTCCTTGTTGTAAGTTGTGGGTAGACCCTTGATGGTGACATACAATCCTGCCATGTGTCCGAAAGCACGGCCGCTCTTTCCCCGGATCAGCTCCAGGGAGTCTGCGTTCTTCTTCTGCGGCATCAGGGAGCTTCCTGTGGAGTAGGCGTCGGCTAGTCGCACAAAGCCAAACTCCAGACTCGAGTAGATGATCAGATCCTCCGCCCAGCGCGACATCTTAAGCATGAGGCTTGACCCCCATTGCATCGTCTCGAAGACGAAATCGCGATCTCCGACAGCATTGAGCGAGTTTGGAAGCAGGCCTTCAAATCCAAGCTCCTTGGCCATAGCATGACGGTCGATGCCGAAAGGGTTGCCAGCCAGCGCACCGCATCCCAGAGGAGAACGGTTCACACGCTTTATGACTTCGCGGAGGCGCTCGAGTTCAGACGCGAAAGCGGTGGTATGTGAGAGGATCCAATGCGACCATCGGATTGGTTGTGCCTTCTGGAGATGTGTGTAGCCGGGCATCAACACATCAATCTCAGCCTCTGCTCGCTGTACTGATGTCTTTATGAGAAGCTTCAGGTAGCCTTCTAGTGTCCTGAGCTGTTCCCTCAGCCATAACCGTAGATCTGTTGCGACTTGGTCGTTCCTGCTACGCCCTGTGTGGAGCTTTCCTCCAATATCCTTGCCAATGATCTCGCTGAGTCGTCGCTCGTTGGCAGTGTGAATGTCTTCATCATTGGCCTTAACCTCGAAGGTCTTTGACGCCCACTCCTCCTTGATCTGTGCCAAGCCCTTCTCGATGGCAGCGAACTCATCGGCGGTCAGGATGCCAGTGTTCTTGTTGGCGCGAGCAAACGCGATTGAACCGGCAATATCCTCGGCGTAGAACAGACGGTCGTACGGTAGAGAAGCATTGTACTGCTCCATGACTGGGTCAAGGCCCTCTGTACGCGTCTCAGTATCCAGTCATCGCAAGTGTTTACCGGCTCAATTGAACCATTGGTTGCACAAACCTGTGAAACGGCCTCCCCATAGCTTGTTCTCTGCTACCTTCTGTTCTGAAGCCATCTTGAGTATATTAAGAGGACAGGATTTGTGCAATTAGGTTGTGACTGTTTGCGCGTTCAAGAAAAAGATGACGCTCCGCATCGGCGGCAGGGGTGCGATAGCGCTAAATGTCGCGGGGAACTTTCCCTTGTCCCCACTTCGGCTGCCCCTCAACCATAGACTCATCACCAGGTTCACATACACAACAATCATGCATTGTCAATTGATGGATAATTCGATTTCAAGATATCTTGTCGGTTCATAAGTGATATACTGGAACATAGAACATACGCTATCGTAAGCACGACAAGAAAACAGATACCCAGTACTACTGTTTGCTTCGAACCTTATCAAAAGCTTGCTTCAAAACATCGTGAGATAAGCGACGCCAGGCGGGCTTTCTGGCAGGGGCGTCCCCGCGCAATCCAGCTTCTAACAAGCTCAAGCTGTTCGAGTGGTTCAGGTTGTGTTTGGATGGCTGCAAAGCAACATGCAACTTGGTTCCAAAAGAAGGCTCCAAAAGCTCAGAGTCCGGTGAATCACGTGTTGATGGTGACACCACGCTATCTCTTCGTTCAGGAACTTCGACGGACGAGCCTCCAGATTCCTCTCGTTCTGCTTTGGCTTCTAGGTTTCGTACAATGCTATATGTCGGCGGTGGATGAGGCGTCGGATGCACAAACCTTTGCTGACGATAATTGACGAACTTTGGTTGGTCTAGCACTGGCATCTTGGGCTTCCGGTTGAGAGATTTGTTAAATCCTGCGTTAACATCATGTAGGAGAAATTGATAGATCACTAATATCTATCATAGTTACCATGTGATATAATAAGGATCATGACAACTGCAACTATACGAGTGATGTTATTACACAATGTTGTCAAAGTGCATGGTGAGTGTTCAGGCATGAACATATCCTTCATGTTCTTTCTGGAAGTATAAGGAAGCTGTTCGTATTATTGCATGAAAGATTCCGGCGCTGCTACAGTATCGTGTCACTTGAGAGATTGAGTTATGAGGATTGTCATTATTCATTAGATATGGCGTCAACGCCAGAAAATGCTAAACAGAACAACCGTGGTATATAACTTGACCATGCAAATCGCTCGCTTGTACTCTCAATGCGCTCTAGAACTGCCATCGCAGCTCACAGTCCTCCCACAACAGCACCAAGAACACTCAGACTGAGCAAGGCTGAGACCATCCAACTCCTACCTCCACTGATCCTCATACCGGCACTAGCATATCCTCCCTCGTCATCGTTCCTCTTCGCACCAACCGCCTTATCCGTATTGAAGCAGCCAAAAATACCCATACCACTCGCGCTGTCCTTCTCGTATTCCTCCATTTTCTGTGCCAAGCAACTCTGGACGATGTCTGGAGAGTCGGTGATGCAGTACTGGAAGCAGCCGTCATTGTCTTCGGAATTGACAATGACCGGTGTTGACGATGTTGAAGGTGACGATGTGGTTGTGTCTGGAGCGGAGTATGTGGCGATGGCGTTGATGTGGCCATTACAGCATGCGTCTAGGATCGAGGAATTGGAGCCACCGACAGGTACCGCGCAGGAAGGGAGTGTGGTGGGTGGTTGGGGAACCGCGGTGAAGGGTTGGCAGGACATTGTTGCGTATGTAGCTAATTTTCGTCGAGCTTGGTTGTGAAGGATATGTGGTGTCTTCCCGGAATGAAGTGGCGATGTAAATGCAGCTCGTATTGTCGTTGGTGATAAGACACGACTTGCGCGCTGCTCGAAATGCTCTCGAGATGAGTAGATGAGAAAACTTGAAATCGATGGGAAAACTCCGTCGCTATGCTGAGACTTGACTGAAGGAAAGAAGCAAGTGAACTTGTGAATGAAACACTGAGTTGTTCACGGAACACACTCAAAAGAAAAGAACCGAATGGAATTGACGGAAGGAAAGATGACTGTTTGAGGCTGAAGAATACTGTATCATCATCGCAAAGAACAGAGCCTCATATGTACATTGCCATTTTCTAAGAATATCTCGAGTGGGTAGGCGGATGGATAGGCGGGTAGTTGACAGCGCGAGATCTAGCGTTACGCGCCGACCCACCGGCTGCGCGACGCGTTGGTTGGCTCGCAACGTCTGGTCGATTTACGCGCTAGAACCACGGGCAGATCCGAAACGATGTGTTCTGTCGTGTTTGAAACGTTCTTATGCTGGTTTAGGGTAGTCGTCATGCTTTGTTATGTCCAATAAGTGTGTTAATTTGCTGAGTACTCGGAGGTCACGTGCGAAGGATCGAACCATCCATTTCCCTTGCCGCTGCCCAAGGCAAATATGGATGGATAGATGGTGAGCAAGCCTCACTAGTGGCTGATGAGATCGAACAGAGTTGCGGCTGTGCGGATTGATTACGACTTGGGGTCCGTTTAGTGCCGAAACCCGTTGCCTGGGTATGTGAAGCTAGAGAGACGTGTTCATCTGACTGAACACACCACAGTAAATGGTGCTGAACCAGCCATGTACGTGTAGTCCATACTCGATGAATACAGCAGTCAGATCTTCCAAACCCGAGACCTGGATGTAACACGCTACCAACACCTTCTGAGGCATGGGACAGTATACGCCCTCCAGCGTAGGACCAGCTGATACAAGTAGCATTATTCCTGATCGTTTTCGTCCTCGTCTTCATGCGCGGCCGCCCATGGGCTTCTCTTGCGTAATGACACGCCTCTCCTTTCAAGAAAGAATGGTATGGGCGCTAAACAAATTGCAATTGCCATCAGCACAAGGCTTGCGTTCCTGGTGCCTACGTTCAGAAACAGATGTCTTCCGACCAGTGGAAATCCAGCGCCAGCCAGGTTACGGATGAGTCCAATGCCAGCAAGTGCTGATGCTGAGTACGTTTTATACGCGTCTTCGGTGTAAGTAAGGGTCATAAGGACTAGATTGAGCCGTTAGCGTCATATAGTTGATACCAAACGCCTGGCTGACTTACTCAGGGTATAGAATGACCATCCCCAAAACGCACTAGCGAGCACTGCAAAGAACGGATGTATGTTCGGAGTTGCGGTGAGGGCAAAGGCCAAAAGGGAAATCGGTAATACGATAGCTGCCAGCTTCGCGTAGTGCACTCGCGCCTCAGGGACGTCACGATGGCCAGCCTGGGAGACTTGTCGTTGGTAGTACCGTTCTTGAAAGATGTTCGTGATCAAGCCAAAAGTGATGCCTGCAACTATCCCTAGGAAAGAGATACCGACGCCGATGGTATCAAAGCCGTATCCGTTTGGACCGAAGATCATGTGGAATGCGCCGTTGAAGAGGAAGCTCAGGCCGTAGAGGAATCCGTTGTAAAGTGCACCGAACTGCACGATAGCCTCAGATCCCAAGAAGCGAAATGGGCGTGCGAGCGCTGTGCCGAACAACTGCTTTGGTCCTCGCTGCTTCATCTCATCCGGCACTTCCAGCTCCTCGTCCCCTGTCTGCAGACGTAACGCGTTCGCTCTTCGTAAGAGAATGACGCTATGTCTAGTCTCTCCAAGACTGTATAATGCAAAGATCATAACAAACCAGAAGCCCAAGCAGATGAAGAACATGATCCTGAATACAGCATGCCATGATCTACCTTTTGCGATAAATGAGAAAAGAACGAATCCAGTAGGACTGCCACCTGTTGCCGCCCAAAGAAACCATGACATGGCTGGCCCAGTGTCATGATGGTGGAAGAGATCTGCGATGGTGCCTCCAAAATTCGAGATCGTCGTAGATGAAAAGTAGCCTGAGAACAGGCGCAGGACTAGGAATGGACCTAATGTTTCTACGTATGTCGTTCCCAAAAGTAGTAAGAGAAAGATGCCGTAAGACACGATATAAACAGGTCTCCTTCCAAAGTACTCCGAAAGAGGAGCCAAGGTCATAGGCCCAAAAGCCAACCCAAGGACATACATGCTTAGTCCCAGAACCGCGACGCTCGGTGAGACGCCCATGTCTTTCGCAAAATCGCTCGCAGCAGGACTAAAGCCACTTGCTCCCCAGGAGACACTGAGGTCTATCGGAACAATAGCAGCGACCATCAGCCATTTTCGCGCTTTCGACCAGTTCCGCGGGTCGTCTGGGTCGTTGGGCTCGAATGTTATAACTTTGGTTGGAGGGCTCCGCAGTAGAGGCTCCCTCTCCCCCTGGAAGGAACTCATCATTGAACAAAGGTTGGTGTATCCGTACGTCCTCCCGCTGCGAAGCTTGGCTGGGTATTGTATGTTTTGACGCGTGTTGTTGTTGAATCATGTCACAGCTTGCGGGAACGATTAGTCCGATGATGACGTAATTGAAGATAGTCAGAAGGCTCGGGCCGCTGCTCGACACCTGTCACATGCTCACCATGATCTTCATTTATCGATTTACTCTACTGAGACATGGCCCCGGGATACTAACAACAGTCTGATTGAAAAGTAAATGACCATACTTTTTTTGTTCGAAATCGCGACGCCAGGCTTCCTTTTCCTACCGACCTCAGGAGCAGACGGAAAACACCATATCTAGTAACTTCTACACTGACCATCGTTTGCTTATCACCGAATGCTGTGTAACCACTCCTGACGCACTGCATGTGCTGTACCTGGGTAGCCTGCATCGTAGTACAACATCTGCAGTCATCAAGCCGACCCCGCCAAATTTACCCAGTGTCGCACACAACACCACGTAGGCTATCACAGCTGAGCATGCTGGCTTCTCCCAAGATCAGATGCTATCTACACACCTGAGCATGATGTTCATACTGGCAGTCGTCTCCACTGAAACTAAAGCTTGCGATTACGACGACCACGTTTCGTTCTTGTGATATCCCATGCCTCGTGTAATCTTGAAAGGCCATGTCTTTCCCTCATTCTCTGCTTGGGGATATTCGTCCTGATACCAACTAGCATATACCTCAAATTCTCGCAATTCTTGTACACCTGCAACACTCAATGGTGTTAACAAAACATGCTCATATGCAGCATCAACACACGGTGCCCAGATCACCATGTCTATTCTCAAATACTCCAGTCCTTCCATTTTCGAGATCTCGGACCACATCTGTGACCAGGACGAGGCGTTGTAAGGTGGATCGCCATCAAGGAAGTGACTCATCTTCCATGTCTCTTCGTATGCCCATCTCAGTCTTACGGAACGGATTGTCTGGAATAGACGGGGCGAAAGCAGGCGATGCAGGCAGAAATATGCTGTAAGGTTGGAATTCGAAATGTATTGCATCTGTAAATGTATTCTATCGCCTCGATATATCTACAACAATTTCAATTAGATGCTGCAACGAAAGTGAGTGTCATTGAACATCACTACTTACGCCATCTTACACGACTTTGGAAATCTCAAAAGCTCTTGTGCCTGACCACATCTCGTCTGGAACGGGACACGCCTGTCCCCGTCTTCACGAAGCTCAAGCTGAAGTTCTGCTCTGTCCATGACATAGGCATATACAAGCCTTCGCAGCTCCAGGGGCAGCCTTCCGAAGAAGAGCGATTGCTGCTGGGGCAATATGTTGGCAGTTGAGCCGATGTCGAAGGCATCATCCGTCTCTGCTCTTGGGTCGGGGAGACGTACATGCCACGAAGCACTAGTCTCTGCTCGCAGTCTTCTGAGGTGTTCTTCATCTGCCCGCCTTTTCTTTGCTATCATTCGTTCATAAGGCGCGACGATCACCGTCTCGATGATGTTATCCTTGAGGGCGCGCACGAGCGCCGAGGTAGATCGCATATCGGTATAGATGGAGGTTTCACTACACAGCACCTACGCAATTTGGATACATCTTGTGCTGGGTGATCTCTCATGTAAAGGCTGATGCCTGCGCTAGCCCTGGAGGTGTGGCGTAGCATGCTGGGAATATTCAAGACGGCTATAACACGGAACATATTCGACTTCCTGTGTCCATCGTAGTAGACTACTCGACGGTAGCCTATGATTACTTGCTTGGAATTGCAGAGAATCAATCGTGTACATGATAACAAGGCCGTTCCGGAAAGTAGCACATTCCTTGGTTCCGTCATGACTCGCCTAAATGAGAGGCTATTCATGGGTACCGCCCGCAAACAACGCGCGCCAGCAATCCTCCACACCCTCATGTGAAGCCACAACCACTCATAATCGGGTATTTAATATAGTCTGCTCGTGTAAACACATCTTTGGGAAGGTACGAAAGAACATGTGGGCCGGTTCGACTTTCAACAGACCCTGTCCTCGGGCGCTTTCCTACCGAAGGGCCGATTAGCGTCACTACCCCATAGCATTCTGTCCTCCTTTACCCCGGATTATGGCTGGGATCAACGAACTTGGCTTCAATTAATTTTCCCGTGTACCTGGATACGAGGTGTATAAAAATGGGGAGGCAAGTGCTCCCCAGGGCAAGCAGTGCTCGTTGGCACCTTCCATCTACAACATGCGCTCCACCGTAGCAACCGCGGCGGCGCTTTTGCTGCCTTCGACATCATGGGCTTTCCTGAACGCGAGTCAAAACAATCGAAGTCTGACTATCGCCAATGACCGGCTCGTCGCGTCGGTGAGCAAGACAAGAGGATATATTAATGTCCTCACTCTTGACGGCCAGAACCTCCTTGGGACGGAAGACGGCAACACCGGAGTTGGTCCATATCTCGACTGCTACTGCACTCCAAGTGGCTTTTGGACACCCGGTCGGGGCAGCAATGTTCAGTACCAGCTGTTCAGTGGCAATGATTCTACTGGTACCCCATATGGTGGTATTAGCATGGGCGAGACCTACGCTCCAACTGGGCAGAGGTTGGAGCAATACTGGTTTTTAAGAGAAGGGGAGACGGGCCTACACACCTTTAGTCGTGTGATTTACAACAACAAGACCACTCCGTTCTTGCGCAATCTGCAGGAGTTCCGCACATTATTCAGACCCAACCATGAACCGGCACTTTTCACACACTTCGTCACCAACGAGAAGTTTGCTGCACCTCGCCCGGATACCGAGGGTCAGGTTACTGTCCAGGACGCTACGTGGTATCTGCCCAATAAAGAGAGTCCTTATGTCGAGGGAGTAGGAGACTACTTCACCAAGTACACTTTCCAAGATACGTGGCGCGATCACAAAGCCCACGGTATGTATGCCGACGGTACCGGTAGTGCCAATGGCTCAACTTACGGCGCATGGCTCGTACACAACACCGTCGAGACCTACTTCAACGGCCCTGTTCATTCCGATCTCGTTGTCGACGGCATTGTATATAACTACATGGTCTCCAACCACCACGGCATTCAAACACCCAACATCACCGATGGCTTCGATCGTACCTTTGGACCCCAGTACTTCCACTTCAACTCTGGCGGTTCGCTCGAAGAGCTTCGAGAAGACGCAGAGCAGTACGGTCTCCGTCCAGAGTGGAATGCCGAATTTTACGATTCCATCGCAAAATACGTACCAAACCTCGTCCCAACATCTGGCCGTGGTACCTTCAATGCAAAGATCAACCTGCCTGCCGGAGCCAAGAACCCCATCGCCATCCTCACAGAAAGCGGCCACAACTTCCAAGACAACGTCTTTGACACCAAAGCATACCAGTACTGGGAGGACATCTCCGCAGACGGCGAAGTAATCATTCCTCGTGTAAAAGCAGGAGACTACCGTCTCACCGTCTACGCCGACGGCATCTTTGGCGACTACTACCAGGACGACATCTCCGTGTCCGCTGGAGAGGAAACCTCCGTATCAGCGACATGGATCCCCGAATCCGCAGGCAAAGAACTCTTCCGTATCGGCACCCCTGATAAATCTTCTGGTGAATACCGCCACGGCTACGCTCAATCCTCCACGAAACCTCTCCTCACAGAAGAATACCGTCTCTACTGGGGCGCATACGATTTCGTCGACGAGTTCCCCGAGGGTGTGACGTACAAGGTTGGTCAGGACGATGAGTCTCAGGCACTCAACTACGTCCACTGGGCTGTCTATGGCGGAAAGGCGAACTACAAGCGCCCAGTACCTGTGCCCGATCATCCGTATAACTGGACTATCTTGTTCGATACACAGGCGAAAGAACTGAGTAACAGGACTACTGCTACGTTCACTGTGCAGCTTGCTGGTGCGAAGACGGCAGCAGGAAATACGGATGTGTTCAACGCAAGTGAGCCGTACTCGAATCTACCTTTTACCGTCAATGTGAACGGCAAGGACCTTGAGCCGTGGATCATTCCGTAAGTTCCCCCGTACATTATATCTCGAAATTGTTACTAATTGAGATTTCAGATACAACCAATCCTCATCTTGCGCTGTCCGCTCAGCAGTCATCTGCTACAATCTCGCACACAAGTTTCTTTTCCCGACTTCTATGCTGAAGGACGGTGAGAACAGTTTGATACTGAGCCTACCGTACAACGGGACGAACTACGAGAGTGCGTTGTTGCCCGAGTCGGTGTATGTACAACATGATGCGATGAGATTGGAAGTGAAGTAGTTAGATCAGTAGACAGGAATAATTGTATCATGATTATGACGTGTTCTAGAAGCTCAGCAATAACACAACTCCATAATATGCACCGCTAAATGTACACCTTCTGTTTCTCTTCATCGACGTTGTCCTCAGACTGCCATTAAGCAACCTCCTCAACCATCCTTCCACTGAATGGCTTCTGGGTCCCCTTCTGCATGTCCCCGGCGAATATGGTGCCAACGGGAGCCTGAAGCCACTCGTCAGGAACGGCGAGCTGAGTTCCCTTGGCATTCTGGATGTAGCGTGTGAAGAGCGGGTTTGCGCGCTCAGGCTCGTGTTCGATCTCTTCTCCATCTTCGTCCACATTCATCATAGATTTGCGGCCACGTTTTGGAGGCTGTTTCTTGAGGAGACGGTTGATAGTGTCGAGCTGGAGATGGAGGTTAGTAGCTGTTTCTTCAGATGATGTGGAATGGTGGACGAACCTTTTCTTCTTCATTCCTCTTCTCGCTGAGATTCTTCCTCCGCCTTGCCATCTCAGCCCTTCGCATGGCGTGTTCTTCAGCTGTGAGGTGCTTCTTCTTCTGTGCCTCGTTGGAGAGTGCCAGGAGTGCGCCGTCGCCTTCTTCATTGATGAGAGCGCGTTGTCGCTTCGTCATCTTGGTGACATCAGGGGTCTGGTCGCGGCTGGCATCTTCGTCGCTGTCCATGTCCTCATCCATATCTCCACTAGGTGTGACACCCATGTCGTCGTCTTCCTCGCCCTCAGCATCCTCGTCTTCGCCTTCTGCGTCTTCCTCGTCGAGGTCGGAGTCGGGATCGCTGAGGTCGTCGTCATCGTCGTCGTCCATGGCCATTTCCTTGGCCTCAACTTTGTCTTGTGCTTTTGTGAGTTTTATCGCTGGCGCTGGTTGGACGGGGATTCCTCTGTTCGCGTTTACGGTGATTCGGGGCGCTGGTGTGTCCTCCATATCGTCGTCTTCGTCCCCTTCGGCGTCCATGTCCTCATCCTCGTCGCCTTCAGCGTCTACCTCGTTCTCGTCTGAGTCGTCGTCCACGTCCATGGCATCGACCTCTTCGGCGTCGTCGTCGTCATCTTCGTCCTCATCGTCGCTGTCGATTTCCTGCACTACACGACTACTCCGTGAAGCGCGTTTGCCCGCGACTATGTTATTCCTGCTGACGCCTGCCTTTGGCACAGCCCCGCCGGTGGCCTGTCTGATCTTGTTGGGCGATGACTTGACGGTGAGGTGTATCGACTGGCGCGTCTCTTCGGGCGAGGAGCGCTGTATGACGGCAGCAGCAGGCGACTGGTTCGCAGTGCCGCGACGTGGGCGGGTCGAGGAGGCGGTAGGGGTGGCACTGGAGGGTGTTAGAGGAGCTGGAGGTGCGCGCGACCGTAGGCGAGGCATGATTGTAGCGGCGTATGGGGAGAGCAGAGCAGGACCGGCAAAAGCGGGAGAAGGCAGATAGGAAGGATTGCGACGGCGTCAGATAGCCCGTTCGTATCTCCGTACCGCTGACGTCGCGCAGGGATGTGCAAGCGGGTGGCACAGAGGTGGTGGTGCAGAGAGGGCCTTCTTGGGTCGCAGTTGCTCTTTGGGGATGATGTACTCGACGCGCTGCCCTTGGCGATGGGTGCAAGTCATTCGCTCGCCTTGTCAGCCACATACCTGGTGCTGTTTCCTCTCGCATCCCATCCGTCGCCCTCGGATTCGTCATATTCGGTGCTTATGCGTCGCATCCGTTTGGCCGCGCGATCTGCCATGTTTATGATTGGCACAGGGATATTCTGAAGTGTTGGTGTTATTCCAATTGGTAGGTGCGACGATTTTACGCGTGTTGGTCTTCGGCCATGTTCTAACCTTCAGATGGAGATTCGCCGGGATCTTCCCCAGGTGTCGGAAACAAGCTAGCGTGGGCCCGTCCCAAAACATGTGAGACGCCAACAGTGCTCTCTCGCCTCATCACATTATCACGTTCATAGCAGTGCATGAGAGAGACACGTGTTTCAGGCGAATTTATATAATCATTATCGTTATACTCAATTAGATGGAAGGACTACCTCGAGACGCTATCCAGACCGACAGTTCCCGGTTTAACCCCATACAGCCTTGATGGTCTCCTCAAAACCCTCCTTGGGCACACCCAGCTTATCGTTCCACAGACCCGCCGATGATAGGTCACCTAGTTGATGCTCCTTGGCAAATGTGGCACCCTGGATCAAGTACGGGATGCCGCTATGGTCTCCCGACTGAAGCTTAGCACGCCCTTGCTCGATGTGCTCCTTCGCGCTGGCCTTTTTGACAGTCCACTTCGCACCAGTGACCTTCTCTGCCGCAGCCAACACCTCGTTCTGCGTTGTCTGGAATCCACTGACGTATACGTATTGGTTCTTGGTCAGATCTGCGTGCTTGAGTGCCTTGACGGTTGTAATGCCAATCTGGTGGAGGTTGGTCGCCGAAAAGACGGCCTCACCATCGTCAAAGATGGTCGCAGTCTTAGAGGAGCCGTCAAAGCCCAGGAAAGCGACCTTGAGGCCCCAGTCGAAGAAAGGACCGGTGATGATGCTGGTCCAGCTAATCTCCTTCTCCTTGCTCTTAAGGTAGTTGACTGTGCCAAACTTGGCCTCAAAGACAGGCACAATGTCGCGAGTGCGCTTGTCGGGCGTGTTGCTGCCGTACTCTGAAGGAAGGAAGCGCTTCACTCCCGCTGCAATGGCGGCATCGATCAACTTGTTCTGATCTCCCAGTGCCATACCACCAACAAGTGAGACAACGGCATCTTGGCCCTGGAATGCCTCCTTTAGGCTGTCGTGGGAATCGTAGTCTGCGCGGATGACCTTGACACCTGAGGGGAAGGTAGACTTTGACCCTTGGCGGGAAAGGACGGTTGTGTTGAAAGAGGACTCCTTGAGGAAAGCGTTCAAGATGGAGGGACCGAGGTTACCACCCGCCTAATGTTGTTAGTCCATGCGTACACGAGCAGTTTGGGAGAGATGCATACTCCAATGATGATGACATTCTTGATGGCTGCCATGTTGACGTGTTGGTGTTAATGTGTGAATAGATTCGGTGTGTTATCTGACTATAGAGTGTAGAGTAAGTTGAAGAACTGGATATCGCTGAGTTTGTGATTCATTAAGGTGATGAAGACGACGTCTTATATATGTCGCGACGAAGACGTGATTATGCAGACCTATGATGCAGGTACAAGGCCCCACATCCTCAGTTCCTCACTTTCCGCGTTGCTTTCAAACCCGCGCTTTACAACCGCTATGCTTTGCTAATGCACGCGTAGACTAATGGCGTACCTGAAGCTTGTCTGCGACAAGGCATCCCTGCATGTGATACTACCGTTGGTCGGTAGTTGGGTAGACAGTCGGAGCGACTCGAGTCTTCCGCTATGTCGCTCCTCGACGAGCAAGAATTGTTGCTTTGGAGTCTGACTACTACCAGCTTTCTTTTGCGCTGGTCATTGAGAGTCAGTTTAGTTTGGTACACGGTATGGTTGGAGCAGCTTTGGAGCACGTCACTCTCCAGAAGCTTCTCTGCAGGCGCAGCACAGCTCGAGACCCTGTCGCTTGACATCGGTACCGTAGTTACACCGGAGCTATCATGCCACTGAACCAGGTTGGATGCAAGGAAAAGGACGATGTTGTTGGGTGTGCTTAGCATATCGCGCGGAAACTCACCGTCGTGCCAAGACGCTAACCAACCTTGGACATTGAGTAATCGAAGTTGTCCCTCTTGCTACTTTGCGCCGTCTCCATCAAATCACAAACGCGAAAACCGATCGTGCATTAAACTACTTTGATTACAAAGCCAGGCTTTTTGCACTGCCTGATTACTGTGTACATACCTTCACAGCTTATGACGGCCGCAAAGTCAGTCTTCATCATTCAGGCTCATTTGGTTCTCGCTCAGGACCCATTCCATATGTACCAAGTCGAGCTCTTCAAGATCGATCACCATTTCACCAAACCACCCTGTCTCACTGTGACGAACTTTTCCCTGATATGCTGGGTCACCGAAGCATCCTCACCCCACTCACGCAAGCTCGCGCTCCAGGCTTGCTCCAGCCATTTCATCGTTTTCTCTCCCTGGCACAGATTTTGGTAACATTTCGCAATATCCTGCATCACATAGATCGCACATTTATCCCTATACCCTGGCTCAACCTTACCGACATCTTCTATCTCTTGTCCAACCACGGAGAAACATATGGTTAAGGCTTCTGCCCATTGACCCAACTCCATAAGAAGATTCTCGAATTCTCTCGCTGCTCTCCTTGCATTTTCGGAGTGCATGCCAAATTGAGTGCGCGCGAACTTGAAGAGCTGACGCCCGGCATTATATGCGGCTTGGTGATCTCCTTTACGGCGAAGTAGCCTAACATTGGCTGCCTGTGCCCGGAAGCATACAGGATGCGTCGGTTTTAGTGCGGTGTCCAGTTCTTGCAACATACATAGCCATGCGGTATCAGAAACTTCGCTTCGCTCGAGATGCTCGAAAAGATGTGAAGCTACGATAATCAACGTATGGTTTTTTGGAAACATGGTTGCAAAGAAATCGACTAGAAACCCGAGTATGTCACCACGGAGGCGGGGCTCAATGCTAGTGTTGGCCAAAGAGAGTGTAGTGAGCATCTCGAAGATTGATCGTAGCGGATTCGTGAAGAATTGGTAAGGATCCTTGATGGCAGTGTTACAGGCACTTTGAAGAAGCTCAAAAGACTGTGCTAATGAACCAATTTTGCGCATATAGATACTGCGCCCTATCTCATGCCAGAACGGGAAGTGCTCATCAATACCGGAATATGCTTCCGCTTCGCCAGAGTCCGAGGTTGCCAGAGTCACCTGTCGAATAGCGTGTGTAATCCTGTCTACACTATGTAATTCAGGGTCGACCTGTCGGATAAAAGAGGGGGCAACGAGCAAGCTAACATCAGCGGTTGGACTTTTCGTTGTAAGGGCACTGCTATCCGAGAACACACAACGGTTATACGTTAATGCGCTGGACACACAGTCGAAGTTCCATCCGGACGGTTCCACAAATGGTAGCGAATTGACAATGGTCGCGTTATCATTCTGGGTAGTCATTCCAACAAGACTTGTCTCCGGAACATTTTCGAGAAAACATGAGGGTTCAAGCGGGCAGCCAGACCTGGTCGGAAGATCAACTCTGTCATCGCTGTCTGCACGTTGAGCATCTCGGTTATGTTCTTCAGTCGAGAAAGTACGCAAATCGAGGTCAGTTGTTCGGTTTATATCATCGGTTATAGTTCGTTTTCCTCGTCCTTTCCGAATGGCCCATTTGTTGTCAAGCCTGTACTTATACATCCGGACACTATAAACTCACGCTTAGCTGGGACCTCCAAAACACCTGCTAAGAATACCTGGGTAGCTATGAGAGACTTTCTCGGTTCAAAGTCACCTACCTTGCTTTGAAATGATGATCAGTCTGCATAATAGCCCTGACCTCATGGACTGTGTACCGACGATATAGCAACATGATGCGCTCTCGTTGACATTGCCATTCAGCCTCGGTAGGGCCTGCCGCCTTGGAGCGTTGATTATCCATTTCAATATTGAGTATCATTAGCTTGGACAAGAAGACGGCATGCTAAGCTTGGAAACGAGAAAAACCTAGATGTGCAACCGTTAGACTACACATTGATCAGCACACTTCAAGGTTTGTATATGTCAAGATGTTGTAAGTAAAAGACACCTGCTGTGACCGTGTCATACTGTGAGAGGAGATCACACGACAGCTTCTTCGTGTTTGAGGTAATTTACTGCTGGTTCAACTGCCAATCGGTAAGGTTGCATACGTACACATGCAATTGGTGCACGACTAGCACAGCCTCGAACCGAGAACAAAGGTTCGTATATGCACAACACTGGCAAAGAACAATGCATATTTGCCTCACTATCCGCAGATCTTGTATGGTCTGGGAAGAGATGGCCGTCATGTGGACGATACATACAACAATAAAACGGGGCAAAGGTTGGGCTCCAAGTGCATAGACAATGCATAATGTGGCGCAAGCCTACAGCGAAGGAACAAAATCAGTCCGCATTTGTACACCGGTGAACTTTTATGTGCCAAGAAAGACAGTGCATGTAGGAGTACGAACCACAGCTCAGTAGGTGACTGCACAGTTGTACTGCGATGGCCAGCTGGACGTGCATTCAGGTGTCGACCAACAGGCTGTTTCGTAGTATCTCAAAACTGGCTACGTAGCCGTCACCAAGAATCAAATGGTATTGGAGCAGAGCAAAACTGCTGTGTAACTTGAGACCTGGCGGTAAAGATAGGCAGCAACGGTGGGTGGTAATGGTAGGTGCTAGCTCAATTTATCAGGTGTTCTAGTATATCTTTACAACATATATATCTTGCATAGCCTCGAGATTTCTGAGCAGAACAATCATCTCTCTCGAACTCTCAGTTCAACTCTTCACAACTTCCTTCGTGTTCTGCCAACAACAAAAAACGCCTTCTCTTGCAAAGTCTCTGCTTTCGATCATGGATCACCTACCCACGCCTATCGATGGACAACATCCACGTGTTCAAATGTACGCCGAAGCCAACACTACATTTCTTCCAGAACAGTTCTTTACGTTGCCGAGTGAATGGGGCTACGAAAACACGCTCGAACTTGTGGAGCTTGGGCTCGGCAGCAAGATAAAGGACCGGAAAGTCAACGAGTTTCTTCAATCTTGGCTCTTTTTTGCTCTGCTTGCTCAGATTCTGAATCGCCCTATTGAAAACGAGAAGTTCCGGTATGGCACGTCGGGGGTCCACACCGAACCTCTTTCAAAAATGATCAAAGACGCGGTTCAGGAAGAGCGAGCAGAAACCGAACTCAAGGCAACATCACGCGACGTTCGTTTTCAATGGTCAGAGGGCGCAGATGACAAGAGTCTTCATGGGGTAAGCCGCGTGCAGAAGAACAGATGGTTCAGAGCAAACATGGCACTCGAACAAGCAAGCCGATTCATCTCCAAGCACTGTTCCTACAAGCGCCTCGCCGAAGACGGGCAGCCGACAGTCGATCTACCATCTCCACTTATGGATGAAGAGATTGCGGAGCCTCGCGCTAACGAGCTGTTGGTCTTATCCATTGCAATACTTGGCGAGACATTACAACAAGCACGCCCTAGAGCGGTCTCTCTCAGCCAAGGCCCATTGCAATTCTTTCGAGACCATGACGACAAGGAGACGACGTGGGGTTACAGCCCATTTTGTCGGAAGACTATGAGACAGAGTGGATATTGCCCGTTGGAGATACGTCGAATGGAGTCTTCTATTCCATCCTTGAGCATTCTCTACTACGCCTGCTTTATCAAGAAGCATGGCAGAACAACACATTCGACGAAGTGCACAGTATCTGCATGTAAGAGCGAAGGCCACAGACTCGATCCGCTGCATATGAAGGCTTCCTGTCAACAAGAGAACTCTAGGCCTTTCTGTAAGCTAACGTACATTGAAAACCGCGAGACAAGGCTGAAGGAAATGATCGACAAAGGAGAAATACCTCTGGTCAGGTTCACGGCGGGAAATCTGGAGCTTCAAGGGTACTCTTTGAAGAAAGAATTACCTCGGTTTGGAGTAATGTCACATTCATGGGAGGAGGCCATCGTGCACAGCAAACGTGACGATTCAGGCGGAGACGATCGCAACATGCTCGAGTGTCAGGTTGAGACGCTGCAGAAAACCTTCAACAAAATCCACTCGGGGAGTGCCGTCATTACTTCCCAAGACAATATTCCTTTTTATGTGGATGTGTTGTGCATGCCAAAACAACCAACGGCCCGCGCAAAGACGATCAACCAGTTGAAACACATCTACCACAGGGCCTTTGCGGTCCTGGTATGGGATAGGAACTTGCTCGAAAGACAATTTTCTGGAGACATATTCGAAACCAGCATGCGGATTCGCGCTGGCGATTGGATCACTCGACTTTGGACATTTCAGGAGATTATCCTAGCACAGAATGGTGCTATTCACATTGCCTTTGACAAGGAAAACACTATCAGTGTCAGCGATATGCAAAAGAAGCGGGTAAAAGTTCGCGAGAATCTCATGGACAGCCACCACTACGTCCGAAGAGCAGGGCATCCTTTCAGTAAAGCAATAAGAGATCTTCGGAAGAAGCCCGATCACCGCGTAGAGCGAGCATGGGAAGCTGTACAATATCGACAGATCAGAAATGCCGACGATGAGACCATTGTTCTTGCCAGCGTTCTTGGGATGGATGTCCTCACCATCCAACAGATCGATGAAACTTCCACGGATCGAGACAAGATCGCCGACGAGCGAATGGCAGAGTTTCTCCATATGCTGGATGAAACACCAGGGCTTGGCATACCATCAGGTCTCATCTTCCTTCCTGGATCCAAACTATCCATTAAGGGCTTCGAGTGGGCACCATCCACATGGCTCACGAAACACTTGCATCCTCATAGGCTACTCAGCCCTATTGGACAAGCAGCCACGCTTATGAGAGACGGTGCTCTCGTGCGATTTCCAGGCATTCTACTGCATTGTCCTAACAAAGGAGTTGAACAATCAACATTCTGGTTTCCAGTGCATGAAAGCATGCACAAATGGTTCAAAGTGAAGGTCGATGTTAAGCCAGAAAGGTGGGCGCAATTCTGGCAGCGTGCCAGCTGCCCAGATGATCCAGAGCCCGCAATAATCCTGTGCAATGGAGATGCGCGAAACAAATGGGGAGTTGGTGTGTTGGTAAAATCCAAAGGATTTCTGAAGAAGGGCGAGATAAGGCTTGTTGAGCTCTTGTCTAGGGTCTGGATCCGTCTCGAGACAAACCCCAAAGTCATCAGCGATTGGATCTCAAATATGCAAAAACATAGCGATCATGTCATGTTCGGAGAGAGGTTGGGCGTTCAGCAGGAATGGTGCGTAGGGGGGAGGCCCGCGGTGACGCCGTGTGACAGCAGTACGGCACAGTAGATGATGTACATACCAGCAACGATAGTGGTCTCTCTATGATAGTCGTAGGAGCGATTTTCACATACCCCTGCTTTCTCTGTACGGATCTGCTCGAGATGATAACTGAAAGTGCTGTGTTCTGAACACGTCCAGCCTTTAGGATCCCGAGGTCGTCGTGATGCGACGCGTATGCACGTCTCAAATTACTCATGTCATAGGAACTTTTGTCGTAAGGCTGCTGCTTCGTGTTGGCAGTGGTAATGATGGCTAATGGATGGCGTAGTAGCTGGAGAAGTGAGTTCAGGCATTTGGGGGCGGCTGCTATGCGTCTGGGCCCTTCCAATACACAAATTGCAGTGCCTTTATCTTCTTTTTCTCAGACTGTGAAGAAGTGTCTGAGTATCAGTGGTGCAGTTATACAGGTGGTATCCAAGTGATTGAGACTATAGAAGATGGAGGTATCATAACTTCTTGAGATGTCCGAATGCCTTCTTTCGATCATAATTCAGAGAAATGGTTGAAATCGATAAAATATAATAATTGCTAGCGCTTAAAAACAGACACGATTGCATCGCAGATTTCATTGTCCTTCCCACCTGCCTTTCGAATTCATTCCCCAGTCCTCGCCAGAATACTGCGTCACATCGCAGAGCACCCTACAAATAGGCAGCAGGCGTTGGCATGGAACAGGTCAAGTTGCAACGAATGACCCCGCCTTAAGTGTTGTTCACTGTCTTCAGTTTCTCTCATCTTCGACACTCACCTACATTCTCACAGCGACACTCACCCACATTCTCACAGCAACACTCACCCATATTCTCACAGCAACACTCACCCACATTCTCAGAGCAGCAACTACAGAATCACTACCACACTTAGGTTCGCGCACCTAGATTAGTGAATTCTGGGCTTCGCGTAGCGATCAACATGAAGTAACTATGCCTCGCGACTCGGGAGTTTTCTCGTTATAACTAACACGCATAGCCCGAGCGACACAATTATCCAGCTAGTAGTCGCGCGATGCGTTGGCGAAATAGAGCGTCTCAACGTTCACTGTGGTGTTCTTTGCAAAAGCTCAAAGTTCTTTCAAAATGCTATGAAGCCAGAATGGACCGACACGCAAGCGGGACCGAATGTCATTGATCTTTCAGACAATCCCGTGGACGCAGTCAGTGATTACGTTAAATGGTTGTACTACGACACGATACCAAACAAGCAGTATGAAGCAGTCGCAGATACCCGCGAAGAGAAAGCCGAAGAAGCGGAAAAGGTCTTTGTTGCGCTTGCAAAATCATACGTCTTTGGAGAAAAGATTATTGATGTAAGGTACAAGAACGCGGTGTTGCAGACAATATCCACAGCGCAGAAGTTGTTTGACTGGAGCATGGGACCGGAGAGTGTTAAGATCGTTTACGAAGGCACCCCTCCACAATCTCCACTTCGACGCTTGATCGTTGAGAATGTTGCGTACATCGCGCATGAAGACTCAAAAGAAAGTGTTAGCTGGATGCAATTCTTGAATGAATATCCTGAAGACGCTAAGGCTGACATGCTGCAAACCATGGTAAAGGTACGTCCGTCACGTCCTGACTCCAGTCCTGGCGTCGTATCGTACCTTGAGGAAGAGTAGTTTCAGGCTGTCTCCTCTAGAGGATTGTCGAAAACTCTAGAATAGCACAAACACTGGATTAGAAGTACCCCAATTAGGGAGTAATGAACCGCTGTTATTAGAAAGCAAAATCAAAGCCCAATGTCAAAAGCCTGTTTACACAACCTCAGCAACCTCTTTCTACTCCTCGTTAGGCAACACGCCCCATCGATCGTAAAACCTCCTCTCCACCTCATTACACAGTACGTCATTCGCCTGGTTGATCTCCGCCATCTTTTCAGTCGCTTCTTTCTGTTCCTGCTCAGTGCGGCGATCGGAGTGCCATCTCAGACTTAAAGCTCGATGCGCTTTTCTAATTTCAGCCGCTGTAGCATTTCGGGTAACACCGAGTACATTGTATAGATCTGTGGTTGGCTGGGCACCTTCTGGTCGTGGAGGGACAGGACGACAAGGTGATGAAGGTCGTCCGGTGTAGGGGTATGAGGGAGGTGTTCGGTCACGGGAGTTATTGGATGATTCAAACGCCGAGTAGAACGTAAAGCGGGGCGGTGGTGGTTGTCGTCGGGTGTAGAAGACAGAAGGACGAGCACCAGAGCAAAATGAGGGCCGAGAGTCGGTAGTACGCGAATCAGGAGACGCGTAGGGTTCAAAGTTGTCTGGTACTGGAGGATATGAAGAGTAAGTCGAGGCCGACGCGTAAGAATCATAGGCTGAAGGTGGCTGGCGGTCTTCCGTGGTGTAATAAGACTCACGGGGTGGATGAGTACGAGGACGGTAGGAAGACTGGTGAGGTGGCACAGGCCTATTATGGCTTTGAAGGTATCCACAAAACCTACCTTGCAATTCTGGGGCGTTATTTCGGTAGTCGTAGGGAGAAGGAATGTATTCTGGTGCGCGAAGACCCGGTCCACTCCGATTCTGCTCATGCTGCTCACGCGTACCCCCAAAGAAGCTAGGAATACCGTCCCTCATCTCAGAAATGTGATCGAAACTGCCATGACTGTTTCTAAATCTCGAACCCGATAGACATTCGACATGCCTAAACAAGTTATCCTCATAGGACAATGGGGTAGAAGAGTACCGAGGTCGTGATCTACTATTTTGAAATACCTCTTCTAGATATGCTGTAGTGGTCAAAGACATTTCTGCGTTGTGGATTCGTTTGATGTACTCGAGGCTACGTTCTGAGGCTTCGTTAATGGTACAGCCTTCATTGCGGCAACAGATGTAGTAGGATTCTCGGAGCTGCTCTTCTTCTGCGGGTGTGACCATGGCTGTTGAGTAAGAGATCAGTCCCTGGAAAAGAGAGGTCTACTAGGTGATCCAAGCCATCAGACGGGAAAATTTTGGTTAATGTGTAAAAATCTAACAGTGGGCTAGTCTGGCCTCTTATGTGGTCGACGGTGCATTGTGAGGACCAATGCTGCTTCACACAACAACACCCTCGTGAGCGGTTCGGACGATCATTGTAGTCACACTTGACTTGGCTCAGTGCATGGTTCAAGTGAAGGGATCTAACACTGGATATAGCAGCTTCCCATCACCCTTCGGTGGTAGTATCGTTGTTCTGCATGCGTTGTATACACATATCGTACATGCCTCAACCTCTCCTCACATAGGCACTGGTGTTAAATGTCCATCTTTATCGTACTTCGCCTTGAAGAACGTATAACTCAATGTGACCGTCTCAATACCCTTCATATTGATGTCCTTTGTAAACTCCGGATCGATGTAGAAGAAGACTGGCATATCCACTGTTTCTCCTGCATTCAGTCTCTGCTCCTCAAAGCAAAAGCACTGAATCTTGCTAAAGTACGGGGCGACCTGTCCAGGCGTAACAGAATAGGTGGCTACGCCAATGATGTCTTCCGCTGATTTGTTGGTTGCAGTATAGAAGGCGAGGGCAGTTTCGCCTGGGAGTACACGGACTTCGCGTTGTTGGGGAACGAATTTCCAAGGCAGGACGTCAGATACGGAGCCATTGAACGTTATTCGGATACGTGGGTGGGATTCTACGGGCTTAAGACGTTCGGAGGGATCGACGGACGTATCGCCGCCGTGGGCTGCTGACTTTATGGGCTGGCCTCCCCAGCCAGTCTCCTGGCAGATCTAAAGAGCGAATTAGATTAAGAGTTGTAGACGAGACAATGATCTAAAGCCGCACCATCTTGTAGAACGGCACTGAGCCATAGCTTAGCGCTGTAAAGCCTATTATTACACTGAAGACATAGTTCCTAGACTATCGTCAGCAATTGCGCCCCTATTGAATGAAGGTATACGCATACATGACTGTCCGATTCTTTATCTTATACTGCGCATGCATCTGGTCCATTCTTGGCACAGTGCCATGCTGCCGCGCAGGTTTTGTAGTATTCAACCATCTCTGTGCGGTAAAGGCCGGGTTGCGAGCGCGCGATATTCTAGTGATCGAGCGAGAGCATGCTAAGCAAGTCCAGGAGCCTAGCGACCGTGAAGGTAATTGTCGGAATGGCGATGCGACAGACATATTGTGTTGTAAGAGTCAATGTTCCAATCGAGGAAACCTCGGTGGAGTGATGAGCAATGGACCCCGAAGTTCGCCGCGGGATTTAGCCCGATTGGGAACGCGTCTCGGAGCGCAAAAGTTACCACCTGAACGCGAACGTCATCTTCGATGCTCCCAACGCAAACATTTTTCCTGCGAACACCCTTCCTTTCACTGCATCTCTAAGAGTCGCGATTCTCACCTGTCAAGACACGATGGTGGAAGTCCTCTGCGGCGTCTGTGACGCAGAGCCCAAGAAGTACAAGTGCCCGACTTGCGCGCTCCCATAGTACGACACCATCTGCAGCCTCTCAAACATAGACAATTCTAATTACGAACAGCTGTTCACTATCATGTTTCAAGACACATAAAACAACGCATTCCGACACCACGGAGGTCGCACCGAAACCAGCAGAACCGGTTCTTCCGCAGCCACCACCACCCGCCCCGATACCACGATATCTCAAGCAGCGCACCGATTTCTCCGTCCTAGCAACAAACCCGAAATTCCAAACACTACTCAAGACTCACCCGATGTTACTGGCCTCCCTCCAACGCGTCTACGCCAAGACTATAAAACCAGATCCTGAGGATGAAAAGCGGCGGCGCATGCTAGAACGAAACGCTTTCCGAGGTCGGGGTACACGAGGGAGAGGCCGAGGGGGAAGAGGTGGTTGGAATAGATCGGAAGATAGGCAAGAAAAATGGACTCAGAAGAAGGGCGATAAGGATGGGATGGCCGAGTTGAAAGGGATAAGAGACGGGCAGGGGAAAGAGGGAGAACAAGATGCCATGGCTGAGTTTGTTGGTTTAGTTGAAGAGATATTTGGGAAGCATGAGAAGGATTCGATGGAAGAGGTATGATGGATGGGCTGTAGTACCAGGATGTCACAACATTACACGGACGAGGCAGGCTACATCAACGGCCAAAATGTACAGCGGAGCCCGCTAGCGAAATGCAGCTTCGATGACAAGCTGGATGCTAGGGATTTTCTTCCTACATCTCAAGATCCGACCAAAACCTGGTATCGATACGTTGGATCTTAAGCCCAAATGTCTCTTCGACAGAAGAGCCCTTCTAGATGCCTACGAGCTAGCAGGTATACTTGATATCTAATTCCACCTTCGGCACACCCTGGAACTCCTCAGGAACCACATACGAAATGTTGTAAAACAAGTGGTTCCTCAGCGCAGTACCATACGTCACGTTTTGTTTCACCAATCCCTCAGCCTCAACCTCAATCTCTACACACGGCAAATTCTCAAAGCCCATTATCCGTCTTCCAGTACCCAGCGTCCAACTAGGCGGCACGTTCGACAGTGCAAACGTGAAGATATCGCTTCCCTCTTGCGTGCGATTGGGGTAGCTGACGGAGAGGTGGTTCGGCGAGGCGACGGCGTGGATTGATGATGCGGATGGATAGAGGGAGAAGAAGGTGTTAAGCGGATAAGGCTTATGCTCCTTATCCCCCGCCCAGTGAACGATAGCAGGAACGAATTGATCCCCTCTATTTTCCTCCTCGTCAAGCTGCTGTCCACCAATCATCAGCTCTTTGCTAATCCAACTTGTCACAACCCTCGCTTCTCCTCCGTCAAGGTCGTCATAAACCGTTCGATTCAGCCATCTTGACTCCCCCACGAGGTCCCTTGTAGTAAATGCCTCTTCCACACCCGCAGGCAGTAGCGGCTTAACACCGTCAAGAACAAGGGCAATAGCCGCCCCCTGCGCAACATCGAATAACAAATCACTCTCCATCTTCTTCGGTTGCGTAGTCTTCTCCCTCCCCCAAAGACCCCACAGAACCAACGACAAGACAGCAGAATGTTGCGTGATATCCCTCGTATAAGCTCTATCGTACGGCCCTACGACATTGCCCAAATATCCATTATAATGCTCCGCCAAATCACCCATCATCCTAGGCAGAATGTAGTGAGCAGCCGTCGTCATACTAGAGTTGCTACCCCCGTATTTTATCTGCGCTCCCAAAGCCCAGACATCGATACCGTAATACGTTGGCGCATTGTACTCGCTCAACGTCTCTGCTCCTTCTCTTTGAAACAGCTCTAATATCTGCCTTCCCTGGTCTTCGGCGAAGGAAGTAAATGTGCTATTCTGCCTCCTCATACCAATGTACTCGCAGAGTAGAGCGCGCATCATAGCCGGATTCGTATACCCAATCGTCAGGTTATCGTCTTCAGTGGGGTAAGATCCATTTCTCCGCATGCTACCCACAGCCGCTATTTCGAGGCTATCCTCGATCGAAGTTATCAGTGGAGCGGATAGCAAGTGCGGGAATTCTGAGAGAATTTGGATGAGCTGGGTGCCAATGAAGTCGCGCCAGTTAGGATCGTAGGTCGTGTATATCTTTGGCGGGTATAAACCAGAATCGGGTGTTGGATCGGGTTGGTCAGGAGATAGTTTGTATGTTCCGTACCATGGAGCGTCGAAGTCGTCTATCATTTGACAAGCCAGTCTGTTGTCGCATTGTTAGCCTCCGTTTTTGCTCTCCTTCTCTCTGCACCCATATGCAATTTACATACATGTTCCTGATGGAGGCTTCTGCATGCTTTACATCGTCTCCTTGGTTTCTATGAAGCAGTCCAGCTACATACCAAGCTGTGAAACGAACAGACTATGGTCCTTTATCGGAGTATTGGATGAAGTTGTAGGATGCATCGTAGCGATTATCTTGAATATGCATGGACCAGTCGAAGAGATCTTGAGCATCTGAACAGCAATTGTTAGTAAAAAGCGCCAAATTGCCGAGTCTGATGGCTTAGTCGAACGCACTTGGAGATAGTGCAGTATTGACGTGCTTTGTTGCTGCAGCACTTGCCTGCGCGGCGAAACATGCCGCTATGAAGCTGACTGCCTTCATCTTGGTTTCTATATGATGCAGACGCATGCACGAGATTCATCATAACATCTGTTTAAATACTCCCTTGGCTAAATGCACGACCAGACGGATAATTGTACCCGCAAACAAGTACTTCCGCATCGTGAGCGACGATCTACCCCAGACTTCAAGTTTTCGGCGCAGTGCCCGCCGAAGTGTAACTTTGTGTGTTCTAGTGAAGCTTGGAAGGATCGAGTAGTTGCATGTGTAGTGTGAGTTCAGGTTGCCGCTAACGACGCAACCGGGAATATCTACCGGTTATATTCCCTTGTGTGTCTAGACTTCCGGGACTAGTATTGAATGCAACTCTTGGAAACGGCATTGATTGATGAGGGAAAACGCGTATCGCGGATAGGATTCTGGTATCTTCATATTAAGAGTAGGTCACCTTGTCATGGGTCCCATCTCTTCCATCTTTCTTCGATTGTAGTCGTGTAGGGAGATTATACCGTCTCGATATATCTTCTGACTTCCCAGTCTGTCACAGCCTCATCCCAGAGCCTAATCTCATGTTGCCTAGTCCCACCAAAGTGGTCCACGAATTGGTCGCCGAAAACTTCTCTTGCAACGCTCTCTTTTCTCATAAATCGTTCAGTCGCTTCTTTCAAGCTCTTCGCCAGTCGTTCACCCTTGTCCGCTTCTCCACCAACGTCTTCGCCCTTGCCCAGAGGCGGTATGCCGAT
The DNA here is from genome assembly GCF_024291825.1 of Alternaria postmessia. Taxonomy (NCBI): domain Eukaryota; kingdom Fungi; phylum Ascomycota; class Dothideomycetes; order Pleosporales; family Pleosporaceae; genus Alternaria; species Alternaria postmessia. The sequence continues at coordinate 154,366 of NW_026260111.1, forward strand.
CTCCATCTTCTTCTCAATACCTCGCCAGCCGAGGGCTAGAATTGCAGCAAGAACGAAGTGCGGGTTTGTGTCTGCGCCTGGTACACGGACTTCGAAGCGCGTGGCCTTACCGGATGAGGTAGGGGGAGAGATGAGGCGGATGGAAGCAGCGCGGTGCTCGAGACCCCAGGATACGGTGACGGGTGCCCAGAAGTTTTCTACCAACCGTTTGTAGCTGTTGACATTCGGTGCTAGGATAGGCATGATATCAGGAAGACCGTCGATCAATCCTGCTAGGAAATGTCGGCCAAGGTCTGAAAGATACCGGATGTCTGAGTATGGCGCGTTCTTGTCCTCTTCACCTCGGTAGAACAGATTCTTGCCCTCTTTATCTACGATGGAGACATGCATATGTCCACTGTTTCCAGGGAGACCCTCGCGCGGTTTAGCCATGAAGCATGGTGTTATGCCGAATTTGGATCCGAGAGACTTGACGACAAGCTTGAACAGCGAGGCTTTGTCTGCCATTGCTTGAATTTCGCCAAATTCGAGAGCCTGTGTCATGTCAGTCGACTTCAGCCGTACCAACTAGTCTGATATGCCTACCGCTTCAAAGACACCTGGCCCGGACTCTGTATGCCACCCTTCAATTCCACAGCCGAACTGGGCGCATGTGTTGAAGATGCCGTAGTAGTATTCTTGGTTGTGGACGGGTCGCGTGATGCTATATCCGAACATGCCTTCGGTAAGACTTGGAAGCGAGTTTACGGGGTTCTCGCGCAGGAAGACGGCGGTGCTCGACGTGTTTTTCTCTGAGCCATCGTGGCTCTGAGGTGCGCGGAATTGGTAGAACTCGTACTCAGCTACACCATTACACATCAGCTTCATTGACGACGCGCAGCACCCGCTCTTCTATTGGCAACGGACTCACCTCCAGCCATGGCACCATATCCATTCTCCTTCAGCCTATCAACAGCGCGTTTCAACAGGCTTCTTGGGCATGCGCTAAGGGTCTCTTTGGTGTCTGGGTCATGGAAACTGATGAGGAAGAAGGGTATGTTGTCCTCCCAAGGTATCCTCCTGAACGAGGTCAGGTCTGGTATGGCGAGCAAGTCGCGGTACCCGTTCTCCTTGTTCGAGATGGCCAGTTCCTTGAAGTAGGTCTGGTCATGCATGTCCCATCCGAAGATGACGCTGCAGAAGCCGAAGCCGTCGTTGGCTATGCTGAGGAACTTCTTCTTGGCCATGAGCTTTCCACGCAACACGCCGTCGACATCGATGCCCGCGACTTTGACCGCGATGTCATTTTTAAGCAGCTCGGGCAGTTGTTCGGCCGTCAGCGTGGAGGCATCGAATTCGGCGGCCATGGTGGTGAGTGCGGGATGTGGAAGGAACGTATGCTGTTGAAGCTTACGACTGCAGACAAAGGAGTATCTTACAGAGGAACAAGTATGGCCGCGCAATCAGGTTTGGGGCAGCTATCGAGCTTAACGGCTCGTGACGGTTGGAGTGCGATAGAGCTTAGGTGGGCCAATGAGGGGCGATCGGAATGCGGGCTGCGACAGATGCATCCAACGACATCATAGCCCTGTTTCCTGCATGCGCTCACAGGCTATATATTGCATAGTCACACGTGGGTTATCTCCCTTACGCGACATCCTCTGTATCTCCCAATGCGACCAAAATATACCCCTATGCGACAACCGTGATGATGCGCCGATATCGAAAAGACAAGGGAGCACACACGTCATCCATCATGGCGGGGTAGTCAGCCCTACACTGTCTTTCCGCATGACGGCCGTTTGGGGCATATATCGTGCACCATGGCTGTTGAAGCGAGGCTGCTATCGTGCACCTGCCCACCGCCCCTTTGCAAATTGCCCGAAGATGACAGCTGCCAACCCGATAGCCCTTATCATGGTCCATCCTATCAATGCAATGGGCCGATTTCGGGACCCTGGATTGTCTGAATGACTACCTTAGCTGTCCGAGACTACCCGTTCATCATCTTCCTCTCTTCGCACTCTGGATCCCGACACGCGCCTCATACGCCCACTCGCACTGGAAAGTCCGATTCATAGGTAAGTGTGGAGACCGTTCAGACTGTTTGCGCATTTGGCAAACCTTCCCCATTCACGGTCGGAGCGGAGTGCTGTCCTCATGACGCTTTCTCTAGTAAATATTAGTCATATTTCTACAGCTTCCACAAAACTTTGCTTTGCGCTCGATATCCATTGACCCCATTACAGCACCTTTACTACACCTGTACCAGCACAATAACCAGACCAAACATTCAACATGGGTCGTCTTGAAGGCAAGAACTGCATCATCACTGGAGGCGCTGGGTAAGCACCGATCCCGCACGTACCACAGCACATTTTCTATTGGTATTCCATACAATAATCTGTCATGTACCCATGTTCCTTTGAGGGCTTCAACGCCATCTTTCATATTCATTGATCTGGGAGCCAAGAGCATCCACAAAATCATGCTGCGACGCCCAACTGCCCACTAACGACACTTAGCGGCATCGGTCTCGAGACCGCCATCCTCTTTGCTCGCGAGGGCGCCAATGTTCTCCTCTGCGATATCTCCGGCCCGGCGCTGGAGAAGGCTTCGGCCAAGCTGAAAGAGATAGTCCCAGAGGCCAAGAAGGTTGAGACCAAGATTACCGATGTTTCCAAGGAGGCCGATGTAAAGGCCATGGTCGAGCACGTGGACTCATGGGGTGGTCTGGATGTCCTGTTCAACAACGCAGGTATAATGCACGCCGATGATGACGATGCTGTCAACACACCCGAGAAGATCTGGGATCTGACACAAGCTATTAACGTCAAGGGTGTATGGTTCGGCTGCAAGCACGCAGTCAACAGCTTCAGGAAGAACGGCAAGAAGAAGACAAGTGTTATCAACACCGCAAGTGTCGTCGCCTTGGTGGGTAGCGCAACACCACAGCTTGCATACACAGCCAGCAAGGGTGCCGTATTAGCCATGACACGGGAGTTGGCAATGGTTCACGCACGTGAGGGCTTCAGATTCAATGCGCTGTGCCCAGCACCATTGAAGTACGTTCTTTCCGGAACGACATGATATCGCAGACCACTAACAGCAATAGCACACCACTCTTGCAGGACTGGCTTGGTGACGACCAAGCTAAGCGTCACCGTCGCGAAGTCCACTTCCCCACTGGCCGCTTTGGTGAGGCCGTCGAGCAGGCCCAGGGTGTTCTCTTCCTCGCCAGCGATGAGAGCAGCTTCGTCAATGGTACCGACTTTGTCATCGACGGTGGTATGACCAGGTGCTACACCACACCTGAGGGCGCGCCACTTGAGGCGCCCAAAAACAACGCACGATGAGCGCGTTCAGGGGTTTGGTTTATCGAGGGTAGCGGGAGAGAGACGACTTGTACGGATAGCAAATGGTACTCATGAGGGATGAATGATATATTACGTCAGATATGTACGATGAATGGCACTAGTGATACATTTACTCTTGCTGCTAAACATTTCGTGATCCACGACAGAACATACGGTTGATAAGGGGAACAACGATAACACAGCAGCTCTTAGCATCTGATGAAGGCGAAGATTCGGCTCATGCATCTTATCATAGAAGCGTATGGACGACTACTCAGCGCGCAAGAATGCGCTGATTGGCTACGGGACTCTTTCCACTATAATCAACGCTTCTTCCAAGTTGCCCAAGAGCGTAAGGAGGAAGAGATATCCAATTCGCTCGGGCATGTCTGACCGGGTCTAGTTGAGGAGAGATGGCTGATGGCATTTATATGGAGAAGTGATTCGTTCGGTGAAGTTTGCCATGGTCGTTTGAAATAGGAAACCAGGTTTCAGATGACCACGCGCCTTAGCGTTGGATCGCCATTCAGGGTCCAGAGCCAGGATGCGACTTTCTCGGACACGTGAGATCTGGCCGTCAGCCCGTCGTCAGCCAACATGGACCGCATCACCGCACGCGCTGACAATGACTTTGCTGTCGTATTCTACGGCACGCTCTGGGTAGCTGCGCTCTCTCTCATTTGGTTTACTTGTCGCGCGGATCCCGAGGAACCTGTCAAGTATGTTATTGACACGCCTGAGCAAACCAAGAAAGGATGGAAGGGCCAGGTGCTCGAGAAGCCTCAATTGAAGGTTCGTATACACCATATCCATTCCAGAGACGGCAACTGACTTGTAGTAGGTATCAGGCTCATCCTTGATCCAATGCTACGCCCCTGCAACCGGTGAAGCTCTTGGGCGCATCAACCCCTCTACGGCCGACGGTATCGACCGCGCAATCGCCAAAGCCAAAGCCGCGCAGGTACAATGGGCTCAGACAAGCTTCCTCAGACGTCGCAAGGTGCTGCGCACTATGCTTAAGTTTATCCTCGAAAACCAAGAGGAAATTGCGAGGGTGGCATGTCTGGACTCGGGCAAGACTATGGTGGACGCGGCTCTGGGCGAGATACTGGTGACGGTAGAGAAGCTGAGGTGGACAATCAAGCATGGGGAGAAGAGCTTGAAGTCCGAGAGGAGAGACACCAACTTCCTCATGATGTACAAGTGGAATGAGGTCGTATACGAGCCGCTGGGTGTTGTCGCAGCTTGCGTGAGCTGGAAGTGAGTACCAAGCGCTGCTGGAATTGGTTGACACGTCTAACATCCTAACAGCTACCCCTTCCACAACCTCATAAGTCCCGTAATCGCCTCTGTCTTCGCCGGTAACGCCATTATCGTCAAAGGCTCTGAGGCGACTGCCTGGTCCTCATCGTACTTCGCCTCGATTGCTACTCGCGCCCTTGAAGCATGCGGCCACTCGCCCGACATTGTCCAATCTGTCGTCTGTTGGCCTGACGTTGCCGACCACCTCACATCACACCCGTCAATATCACACATAACCTTCATCGGATCGCGACCAGTAGCGCACCATGTCTGCGCTTCAGCGGCAAAGGCATTGACACCAGTTTGCGTGGAGCTAGGCGGCAAAGACCCAGCCATAGTCTTGGATGACATCTCCAACAGCGACTTTAAGCGCATAGCCAGCATCCTCATGCGTGGTACCTTCCAGTCTGCAGGTCAGAACTGCATCGGCATCGAGCGCGTCATCGCCCTACCCAAAGTTTACGACCGCTTCATCGAGTACCTCACACCTAAGATCCGCGCGCTCCGCCCAGGATCCGTACTCAACAGCTCTCCAGACAGACCCATCGATATCGGTGCATCCATATCCGATGCAAGTTACTCCAAGCTCGAAAACCTCATCCAAGACGCCGTCAGTAACGGCGCCCGCCTCCTCGCAGGTGGAAAACGCTACTCCCACCCCGACTATCCCCAAGGCCACTACTTCACTCCTACCTTCATCGCCGACGTCACGCCCTCCATGGCGATTGCCCAAACCGAACTCTTCGCCCCCGTCTTCCTCCTCATGCGCGCCGAATCTGTCGCAGATGCCATCTCCATTGCCAACAGCACCACTTACGCTCTCGGCTCCTCGGTCTTCGGCTCTTCGACTCGCGACCTCGAACTCGTTGTTCAATCTCTACAAGCCGGCATGGTTGCTGTAAACGACTTTGCTGTATACTACATGGTTCAGATGCCGTTTGGGGGTACAAAGGGGAGTGGATATGGGAGGTTTGCTGGCAAGGAGGGACTGAGGAGTCTTTGTAATATGAAGAGTATTACGAGGGACCGGTGGGCTTGGGCAGGGATCAAGACAGGAATCCCGCCGCCAATGGATATTCCGTTGCAGGGAGAGGGTGCTGGGGAGAAGGCGTGGAAGATGGCTGAGGGTATTGTTTGGTTGGGTTATGGAAATTTGAGGGGCAAGGTTAGGGGATTGAGGGGTGTGTTAGGCTTGTAGATAGTGACGGTGTAAGATGTGCTTAGACGAAGATAGTATATAGATAATAGTATGACACCGTCATTCGACATGAACAGTAAATCGTATGTATTGAAGTGCGGAGACTGTTCAGTATCGGCTCTTGTCTATACCTTAATCTTGGAGAAGTGATTCATCTGAAAAGTAGCATAAGGGTATCTAATCTCCTTCTGGGAAGTTTTGATCTAGATCATCCAGCAAACACCATCAACATTGAAGGCGGACACTCCACTCTTCCCCTCGTCTCACCCAAGCCACCTGCTCCTTGAACTGCTGGCGCAACACTAGCATGTACTTGGCACATTACTTGCAATTGTTCCAACGCCTGACCACTTACGGATCTCGTCAATCACAAGGTCGACGTAGAGCAACAGATTCAGACCAAAGTTGGCGAAGATGGCTGGCAGCCTACGTGACTTTGGAACATCTTGGGGCTCTTTCTCTCGAAGCGCAAATATTACAACTTGATATTGATTTCTGGTCGCTTGCTGAGCTTCGTTGCTAGCATCGTTATGCCTGCCATGAGATCTCCCACCTTATCATCGTTAGCTTGAATAACACGCCTGCTCAGGCTAGGTGGCAATATGCCAGCTACGGGATCCAAATAGTGCACTTCAAGTTACGCTAGAATTGGTCGTGCGTGGCGCAACTACGCTTGTAAAAGCAGCAAGAGCAGTCCAGTGTCGTTTACAGCATTATCCACGGTTTGCCGCAATATAGTTCGTGACTTCTCTTGCGGTGAAAGAAGCGTGAGAAAGAGCTAAAGGCCCTTTGAAAGGTGCTCCGAACCCATAGTTTAGTCGTTCATGTAGCGAATGAGGGATGTGAACCACAACGTGGAGTTGATTCAATCAGTACCCGTGACCAGGGTAGTGTCTGATTGTCGACCATCTTCCGAAGCAGATTTTGACAACGGAATTGTAGAAGTGGTCATCCTTTTAGGCTTCTTGAGTTGTTTTGTTGCGCCTACTGGAAACCGCTTCTTGCCACCGCAAATAAGGCAAGTAACGACAAGAACATCTGCCCAGGGCTTCCTGCTACCCTTGCTCGGGTTTTCGATTGTCTGACTAACAGTACGTCCAGGAATCAAAACGGTGTTACAGCTCTTGCACATGGAGCGCTTCAAATCGACAGCGAGCCGTAGCTGACCTTTTCGCGATACTTGCTGAAGGTCGGATCCAAGCTCGAGTGCGAGCGGTAAATGTCGTCGGGTCGCGGGCGCAGCGTGGGGAGGACTTTCTTTGTCTTGTGCGACATCAATGGCAAACTCGTCTTGGGTGGCCGTTTGCAGAGTCAGGTATGTGGCTGCTTGGTAGAGAAAAGTAGAGCGAGCATGCAGGTGCTTGTTGGGCATGCCCTTTGATTTTGGCGCCTTGGCTTTGCTCATGATGATACCCGTGCTACCGTTCGATTCTTTATGCGTGAACTTGTCGTTTCACTGGTGAATAACGAGAGGGACAAGGATATGTAGGTGCTGCTCGCAAACATGGTTCGTGATTCAGCGCCGTCCGTTTGCGGCCTAGTCTAGCGCCCAGCAAGGCGCCCCGAGCTTTTTACCTCGACATCAGCGACCAGCGACCGCTCTTGTCTACCGCCCACCACGAACCTCCACCGCCTCAGCAACCTCGTCGAATTCGCATAACTGTGAACTCGCGAAACACTTGCTGATCTCTTCTTTTCGTAGCTTTTAGTATAATACCGCGCTTCGGCACCCTCACGACTCCACTTTGTTTGGCAGCCTTCCTTGCGACACGCGCAACCGCCAACTCTACACGACACCAGCACTCTTATCCCAACACATAACTCATCATGTCTCACGAGGAAGATCTCATCGACTACTCCGACGAGGAGATCCAGACGACTGATGCGCCCGCCAACGGCAGCGCAGCTGCCAGCAAGGGCGGCCTCACCGCTGGTGACGCTGCAGGCGACAAGAAGGGCAGCTACGTCGGCATCCACTCAACCGGTTTCCGCGACTTCTTGCTCAAGGACGAGCTCGTACGAGCAATCACGGACTGTGGCTTCGAACATCCTTCCGAGGGTTAGTCTAATAATTCCCCTCAGCCTTATCCACCTACAAGCGTCTGTCCATCTACGAAACGAGCTCTGTCTACAATGCGCCCTGGTCTGTCTATATACGAGCGAAGTGGCGAGGGACCCAGTGCCTTCCGCTACCTACGAGCGTCGACGCGCACTGCATTATGGCGTGCGCAGCGGTATATGCATCAAGAAGCCTAGTGCTGCCCATTGGCTCACTTTCGTGGTCCCGAAGGACTGGTTTCCGAGGAGGAGTGCATGGTGCAGGTGTACAAGAGGAGGCACACCTTGAGCGTATGGGGAGGACAGACAGACTGGCACGCGCGCTAGATGGAATACCTCGGCTGCTCAAGATGGACGGACGCTTCGCTTCCCACGCTTCGTTTCGACCGCTTTAAAGACCTTTCTGACATAACGTGTGCCCTACAGTCCAGCAAGTTACCATTCCCCAGGCCATTCTAGGAAACGATGTCCTCTGCCAGGCCAAGTCCGGTCTCGGAAAGACTGCCGTCTTCGTTCTCGCAACTCTCCAGCAGATGGACGAGAAGCCTGAGCCTGGCGTTGCTACTATCCTGGTCATGTGCCACACTCGCGAGTTGGCCTACCAGATCCGCAACGAGTACAACCGTTTCGCCAAGTTCCTGCCAGACGTCAAGGTCGGTGTCTTCTACGGTGGAACTCCCGTCCAGAAGGACATCGAGCTCCTGAGCAACAAGGACACTCACCCCCACATCATTGTCGGTACCCCCGGTCGTATCAACGCCCTCGTACGCGACAGGCATCTTCGCCTTGCCAACCTGAAGCACTTCGTCCTCGACGAGTGCGACAAGATGTTGGACCAGCCCGGTCAGTATACATTCTCCATCCCGGCTGATTCTTGCTAACACTTTCACAGACATGCGCAACGATGTCCAGGCCATCTTCCGTGCTACCCCCCAGCACAAGCAGGTTATGATGTTCTCAGCCACCCTCAACAAAGACGTCCGCGTTGTCTGCAAGAAGTTCATGCAGAACCCGCTCGAGATCTACGTCGATGACGAGAAGAAGTTGACACTTCACGGTCTCCAGCAATACTACATGAAGCTTGACGAGAAGGAGAAGAACCGCAAGCTCAACGACCTTCTCGACAGCTTGGAGTTCAACCAGGTCATCATCTTCGTCCGTTCGACTCTTCGCTGCTCTGAGCTCGACAAGCTTCTTCGCGAGTGCAACTTCCCCAGCACTGCTGTCCACTCCGGAATCAGTCAAGAAGAGCGGTATGTACTTGACGGTTTTCGCTTGCTGGCTCAATACTAATTCGTATATAGTATCAAGCGCTACAAGGAGTTTAAGGAGTTCCAGACCCGTATCTGTGTCTCCACTGACATCTTCGGTCGTGGTATCGATGTCGAGCGTATCAACGTCGCCATCAACTACGACATGCCCGACAAGGCCGACGCCTACCTTCACCGTGTCGGTCGTGCCGGTCGTTTCGGAACCAAGGGTCTCTCCATCTCGTTCGTGAGCAGCCCCGATGACGAGGCTGTCCTCAAGTCGATCGAAGAGCGCTTCCAGGTCGAGCTCCCCGAGTTCCCGGAGAACGGTGTCGACTCCGGCACTTATATGGACAACTAGTGGTCACTTGGATCAAGTGACGGATGGGTGCGGGAACGGTTTTCTTTTGGACAAAAAAGTCACCATTGAACTTCGATAGGTGTCGTTGATCGAAGCAGAACCGCTTTGCAACGATCATGAAAGCAACGGCGCAGGTGGTTCTTGGCTTTAAAGTCTGTTCTGTAATTTAGTTCTCAGAGGCAACAGAGAAGCTATTGCCTCGCTGGGAGGAAACGAAAAAATTGATATGTCATCTCCCGTCCATGATAAGCTCTGTTGTCCGAACATGACTAGTTACATGACCGTTGCTGCTACTTTTTGACAACGCCTGTATAGCTTGCTTACGTGTTCTTCTCAACGAGAAAAATCGACTTTGTGCACAGTTGTTGATAACGTGATCTTCACTGACAGACGTTCTAGCCTTTCTTCGTACGCGTCGGTGTATCTTGTTTTTCTTTGCTTTACACGCGGTGTTTCGGTTGGGCTCCATTGTCTTCGGCTCGGGTGATCGTAAAAGCAAGTGGTGGAGATCTCGTTTCAAGGGCTACTGCGGGCGGGAGAAGTAAAGAGGAGAAGGTTAGGTATAATGGTTCATAGCTCTCGCCACCTAATTATAGCGATGTTGCATTTACTTTTGTTCAACAAGTTCACGTTCACGGTGGAGCGACCGCACCTGCTGTGTTTTGTATTGAGACATTTCATATGTTTGAGTTTAGAAAAAAGTTCAGGTCAGAGAGGAGCTTTGCTTGTTTGCTCCCATCAGAGATAAAGAGTTGGTACGGGCAAAGGGTATGCGTTTTTGTTGGAGACTCTGACAGGCATGATCCCATAGTCAGCGGACAACAATGTGTAGGGAGTAGACCCTTAATTTGTTTGTTCTATACATTTGCTACCAAGTCGCGTCTTGAATCATTGGCGAACAAATGTACGAACTAACAGGATAAGGGTTCGAGTAGTGTTTCCGGGGCGCCACATGGCTTGGTGCCAAAGCGGTATCGACGTGAACCAGCGGTCTGGTATCATCAGACTCTTTTTTGACGCAATATGTTATCCAAATGTCGTGATTATGTCAAACTCAACAACGGTTCTTTACCACAAGAAAGTATTCCTGAAACTTATGGAGGTAATGAACTTGCGCGCTCTGGCCCAGACTTAGATCTTTGTAATTGTCTCTGGTCTACTCTGGGTAGGGCTTTCTAGTCCTATCATGATTCTAAGGTCACGTTTGCACGAGACTGTAACGTGGCGAGGCAACTGTCTCCAGAGTCACTGATCATGTCAAGATCTCAAATCTCTTAATATTCAACAGTATTAAGCTACGTACCTAATAAACATTAGCTCATGTTACAACCGTTTTGTCCGAAATGGCCAGACGAAAAGCCAGAGCCAGAGCTTGTTCGCCATCTTGCCTAAAGGTTCATCCTCCACTTGGTGTATACTAGATATATCTATATCACAGGCATTTTATAGCTTACCCACTGTGGATATAAGCACAGTAGCTTATCAAGAATTATGCGACGTTGGGTCAGCGATAGAAAGTTGGCAGGATGCCTGCTGGTCCTATATACTGGACCTTCTCACAGGCAAGACCTGTTACAAAGGCTCATCTCGCTTCTGCATCTCGTGAGAGCATTGGCGACGTCTCCGCACTTGCATGTAACCTGCCATTAAGATTAGATAGACGTTGGAATATGGTTGCGGAGCACGGCTGCGTAAAGTTCCGAGCAAGCGATCAAGGCCGCGGACCCCTTTTATACAAGGCGATTGGTGAGTTCGTCCTTTACAGAACATAGCCAGCACAAGGGGACTATTGGCATCCCTTTAGCCGATAACAAGAACTTAGCAAGGTTGGTGAGCGGTGTGCGCGGAGGACAAAGGTGAGAGATGCATGCTGCGTATCGCGACCACAATCCGCAAGGTCGGGCCCAACATTAGGCGAAGATCACCACGTTTCTATTTCGATATTTCTGTTAAGGAAATTCATGATGTGAAGATCGACGGCGGCGACCCAGTCCCTTGTTCGGCAGCCGCGCACATTACCGGCCCGCAGTGGCGCCACATGTCAGGAACAAGACCGAGGTGACTCGCTTGGCGGGGCGGCGTTCAGGAGCACGAGCAAAGGCGTCGGAAACGGTTAGTGATGTCGAAATGAGACATGGGTAGCGAAGTGTCGGAGGGCTGAAGCCGCGAAGATTTGTGATTCGATAAGAGGTAACGGGATGCAGAGTCGTGTTTCAATAGATGCAGTGACGATCGTAAGACATGGAGTCGATTTGCGAGGACGTGGCAAGCTTTAGTCGCCTCTGTGCAGGTGAGATTCCGAAGAGAGAGCAACGACGCGCGATGAGTATGCGGTTCTATTTTGAGACTTGGGCGAACGTCCCTTCCGAAAGTGGTTTCCTCACCGGATATGATATGGTTTTACACTATAGGGCAGGGCTAGAAATCGCAATTCTCATTTCCCATACGCATGCCATCGCATTCAATCGCATTCACGTGGCGTCTCGAGTGTTGTGTTAGCGCGTACGTGATTGCTGTGGAGGCGATTGAAACGCCAAACATCCCCGTACCCCGTGTATACGCCGCGTATTATCAGACGCAGCAGCCGTTGGACGAACGGCATGGATCTTAGTCCGACGCAGTTTGTTACGTCCGCGATGTTCTGTTGGCCATCCCAGGAAAACTTTCAACGGCGGGAGGATACGAATACGAGATCCCTTCTTCCAGGCGCCAGGGATGATGCACGAGGCGCGATTGCTTGACTAGGTTAAAACAATAAGCTTTTCAAGGAAATGTTACGGACGAAATGCAACAATTAACCCCCACCTGCTGGTTCCCGCTGTCAGAGTCAACGGTGCTGCATTGCAGCTTCTGTCGAATATCTGGTAGAGCGAGTATAGGAGCAGCCACGTAATTGCATAAAAAGGCTGGCTATTGACATCTAGGGCGAGTGTGTGATAGCTCTAATGTCATTTGCGACGGAAGTAGCAGAAGTGACTAGGCAGTTGCAACTACAACTGAATGTCGTTAGGAAGTCGCGTGCGGTCATGTCAGAGGGCAGCGCTTCGAGGAAGGAGCGGTCGCGTCTGAAGCGAGATCTCGATCGCTGTGGATCGGGGGTCGACGGCGCAAGAGCGATGGTTTCGCTTGCAGATGAGCCCGCGCAATGTGAATGTCTGAAGCATATGAATTGCAATTGTGTCGGTACAGATAGTAGCCGCTTCTAGCAGTGATCATTGACTGTGATTCGCGCATGTCTTGGCGAGATGTCCTATACAGGAGCAAGGCGCGGATCTGCTGCATGGTGCGATTTCACAGGTTGATGAGTGCGATTGAAGCAGCTGGTGGCGTATTAGACTGTGGCGACAGTGAAAGCTAATATTGGTTCGTAGATTGATAGGTTGCTCAACCTCAGACACGGCGACTGCTGTGTTGCTCATGTTGTGTTGGCACATGTACCCGACACCATGTCGGCCGCTCCAGCGATGGTCTGATTTTGTAAGCTCAAAAGCGGCTCGGGTGCGGGAAGCAAGTCGAGCCGTGCATTTCCAGTCGGTGGATTAGTCGCTGGTATTGTACAGTAGTGGCACCGGGCGGAACTGCCGCTGGGTCGCGGTGAGGTCTCGTTGAAAAGACCGACTTCAAGCTACTCATCCGACCCACCGACTGGCTATTTCACTGCGCGAAGACTAGACTCGGAGCAGCAAGCAGCGGGCGTAATCAGGTTCCGAAAGGACCAAACGGCCAGGTGGAAATTAATACAAGGCTCTATCTGGCCAGGGCTGTATCTCGGACAGTGGCAGCCCCTTTTGGAGGATTTTCAGGCTGCCCGTTGAGAAACCAACCAAGGATGGGAATTGACAGCGGTCGCACGGTCCCCAGTTCGACGGTGGAATAGGCGTTGGGACTGTCTGTCTTGGCCAGACGTAGCGAACGTCGACGTCAGACGCGCGTGGAGCTTCAGTGACGATTAGTTTGATTAGTGCTAGGACGGTTGGGGGTTGGCGCTGACGGTAGTGAGTTGTGAACCAGACGCGCAAACATGGTTGAGGCAGCGTGGCAGCGTCGTGTACAATGTCGAGGGCTACATAAAACTAGCCACGGCCGGCGCATTCTGGACGCAAGGCGCGAGGTGCAGCAGGTTTTGGTGATAGGCGAAGGCTTCAGATCGTCGAGTGCATGTGGGCGAAGCGGATCTCCATGGGCTGGCCGGGATGATGCCGCGCAAGCATCAATCTGCCAGGGCTGGCGATGTGGGTTTGTTTCTAGAGTTATTTCGCAACACGCGACGCTTGACAGTGTTTGCACTGCGACAAGAGACAATTAACAGCTGCCTCCCGCAGTGCACAACTTCTGCAACTAGGAGTTGGAGGGAGATCTGCCGTCGCAGCATCACAGCATGGGCACGCCACACCACGCATATGCCTTTTTATGAAGCAAAAAAACAATGACGACGGGCACGGCCCCGCCCATAATAAATCAGCGATGAATTTGGCGTCGACAGCGATAAGTGCAGGGCCTGTGCCCAAAGCATTCTAGTGGGCACCGGGCAGACAGGCAGGCAGTCAGCGGGATATCAAGCCAGTGCAGCTCTGGGTGGCAGCGCAGGCCAGCAACCTTGTCTACTACCCTCCAAGCCTCCACCCTGCCCCAAACATCTGCTCACTCTACTCTGCATTGCATCTTTGCTGCCTGCGTCCGCTCGCTTTGTCAGAGATTCTGCCGTGGAACCCGCGTCCAGCTGTGCGCTCCTTCTCACGCCGACCCGACTGCAGTAGTCGTGGTAGCTTCCCTCACCCTCCGCCGTCTGCGCCCGTCACGACCCAGTCCGTCTTGTCTTGTCCCGTCCTGCCTCTTACCCGCGCCTCTCACTTAATGTTCTGTTACGAGTCGCCCCAGTGATCCATCTCTCCAGGCCTCCGCACACTCGTTTCCCTTACTATCTTAATCGATAATTTCCTGCCGCTGTCTGTTGTTGCACGCCAATTGCGCTACATCGAAGCGCGCTCCGAACGCCAACTTTTTGGCTCTTCACCTTCACCTCAGCCGCTGCTGTTCTCGCACACCCTCCCTGAACACCCACCTAAGGCGACTCCGACATGGCTCCAGCAGTCCCCCGATTACGCATTCTGTCAGGTGCGTTATCTCCCAGTGGGCGTCGCACTGCAGCCGGGGGCTTCCACCGCCCTCGTCCTCGCACACGCTCTGCTTGTCCTGTATTTGCGGCCTACGCCCACGTCTGCTTTTGCACCTTGGGCACTCGGCCGCGTCATTGCCGCGACTGAATGATTGCTGACTCTCTGCAGTGGGCGGTAATGCCGTCTCGGCCTTCTTATCATGGCGACTCCAAGCAACAAATGCCTGCGACGTCACCCTCGTATGGAAGTCGGGATACGAGAGCGTTGCCCAGTACGGCATATCCTTCAAGTAGGCCATCCAACAAACTTAGCTACCCCAAATGATCTCTGACAACCCATAGATCCCAATTATACGGCAACGAGCGGTTCAAGCCCCATGCTGGTACGCTCGCCAGGCTACTCCTACCCCCAGATCACAGCTGACACCCTTCGCAGTCGTCCGCACTCCCGAAGACGCCGCCCATTCTTCCAAGCAGCCTTTTGACTACGTCCTCCTTTGCGTAAAAGCCCTGCCTGATGTATACGATATCGCCAACATCATCGAGTCGGTCGTCTCTCCTCAGCATACGTGCATCCTTATGAACACTACACACAGCCTTGGCGTTGAATCATATCTCGAGCAGCGTTTCCCTACAAACGTAGTGCTTTCATTGGTATCCGGAGCAGAAATTTCGCAGCTCGGAGCTAGCGAATTTGAACACAAAGGCGCGACCGACATCTGGGTTGGTCCTGCCAACAAGAACGCCAACATCCCGCCGCAGATCCAGTCGGACATGGCTGAGGCTCTGGCCATGACGCTGAGCTCCGGACAAGTCGACTGCAAAGTCTCCTCCAACATACGACAGCAGCAGTACGAGCGAATGATAGGGTATGTCATTTATTACATGGTCGCACATCATCAACTAACGTAACACAGTCCAATCTCTTTCCACCCTGCCAGTGTTGTGTTCGAAACACCCAACCACACTGAGTTGATGGAGAAGGTCGGCGTACGGGCCCTGGTCACTGGTGTGCTTGATGAGATGATTGCACTCGCCAAAGCCTCAGACTGCACATTTCCCGCCGACTTCCGGGAAACGACGCTTCAAGAGTTCACCCGCCCGCAAGAAAACAACAGCACTATGTGGATGGACTTCGAAGCGAAGCGGCCTATGGAAGTTGAGACTTATCTTGGATCTCCTTTGAAGCTCGCACAAGAAGCCGGTGTTTCCGTGCCTCGGATCGAGACTCTATACGCCACACTTCATCACCTCAACATCGTCAACCGAACACGCCCGGCTGCTCCAGTAGCTGCCACACAATCTCCTCAAAATGGCATGCAGCCACCCCCCAGACAATCCTCAGCACCCATGCCCCGTGGACCCCCTGTCAAAGGCCCAATGATGAACGGCAACGGTCCCATGAACGGTGGTCCTCGCCCCGGAAGCCGTGCTCCTTCCATCAACGGAGGTCCTCCAATGATGCGTCGTGGCCCACCTCCAGGCCCCAACGGCTACCCCCCGAGGATGAACGGAGCCCCCAATGGCCAACGACGTCCCTCGTTCGAGGAGAACGGCAACTTGGAGGAGTTCTCGCATCTGATGCTCTATGATGATATGGTTCCTGATGGCGCTGTAAACGGAGGTCCTTACGAGAGCGCCGGAAGCTCTTCCAACAACCTGTCACTTCGCGAGCGAGAACTGATGCTGAGGCAGAGAGAACTGCAGATCAGAGAACAGGAGATGAATATGCGAGGTGGCCCACCCATGGGTCGCGGTGGTCCTGGCCCAATGGGTCCTCCAATGGGACCCATGGGCCCTATGGGCCGTGGTCGAGGACGGCCTCCGCCACCCCAATCGATGGCCGGTTTCGACGACGATGATGACGACGGCGATGACTACTTTGATCCCATGGGCGGTCGAGGAGGTCCAATGATTGACCCCGACAACTTTGACATGATGAGCGTAACTTCGCGTCGCAACCGCTCAGCTCCTAGTGCTAAGCAGATCCGTAGCAACCCTGAAGGCGCAGGATTTGGTCCTGGACCCAACAGAGGAGGACGCAACCCATTTGGGCGTCCAGGAATGAACAAGAATCGGAGTAGTGCTCGGTTGATGGCAGACGTTCCTGGTCTCCACGACTCGATCATGAATAACCCCCTTATGGGCTACTCGTCGGATCGCTACGGACACGTCGATCGCGGCGCTATGGGCGCTCAATCCAGAACCAACTCACTGACATCAGCTCGTCTAGATGAGCTCTCAGGTGGCGGAGGCTACGGTGCTTACCCGACGCCGAACAGCCGCCGTATGAGCCAGTCACCTGGCAACCCTCTCAGCCCGGGCCCACGACCCATGGGCCGACCATCACCGCCAAACGGCTTCAATGGCATGCCTCCTAATGGAATGCCTCCCAACGGGCGGCGGCCATCGCCCCCCGGCATGGGGCAGCCAGTACCAAGACACCCTCCTGGCCAAGCAAACGCGGTGGCGCCACAACAGGTTGAACAACACGCTGGGGTGAGCAATCTATACCCGCCTAAGTCACGTCCCCAAGTTCGCAGTCTGACTGGAAGCGCTTCAAATAGTTCCGCTAGCGCAAAAGCTGAAGATTCGACGGAAAACTCAGCGCACAGCAGCCAAAGCAGCCTCGGACCCCGTCCTCCGGTCGCGGTTCAGCAACAGGAATAATGTTCGACTCAGATTTGGCGGCCATTGGTTTTGAATGTTGATATTTTGCATTGACACTGGTTCAACTTGGGCGACATTGGCGAAATCATCTACTGGTTCTCGATCGACACATCCTTTCTCTTTCAATGACGGTCAGCAGAGCGGGCTGGACGTCTCTTTCATCACCTACTTCCACAAACACGTATACGCACCGAATCATCACCATCGGACGGACCACAATCCCAAGGAAGTCTGGGAGGCTTCATGGACAGACAGCGGCCCGCTCAGATGGTGGATGTCTAATGACGAATAGAATTGGGCCGGGAAGGGACACATTTTGACGTACACAATCCGGCCTCACACGACTGGAGCCGTTGCTTTCGGGTTTTCTCTTTTGTCTATATCGTACATACTTGTAGAACGCTCTTACGGCGGCGGCGACAGCAGCAGCCTCTCCTTTTCTCCTTCACACACATACAGACTGTGGCAGCCCGCTAATCATGTTTTTCTTGACTGCATGGGTTTTATGCTCAGTGGAGGTTGGGTTATTTTCCCTTACCACTTGCTTGCTATACTACGGAGTTTTCGATACATGCATATGGATTCTATTTGCTCGTTCTTTGTAACCATTCATTTCTTTTGTTTGCCCGAGGGGCTTAACCTATTCCCAAGTGCTGTGTATAACTACTATAGCTACACGAGCAGTAGCAAGTATCATGTTGGTGGCTGGATGGAGAAGCATTTCGTAGTTGAGCATGTGTAGGCCGACGAGCAAAAAAGCAAGCAAGACGTTCCTTTGTTGAGAAACTGCAGCATGGCATTGTGAAGAGAGATGCCCAAAAAAAGCGGTCGAATTTACGAAGCTAGAATCGTGCCGCTGTCCCGAGTCAGCCGCCTACGTAAATCACGGTCAAGTACGTTGGCACGTGCTCAAACTCCTCACTTCACGATGCCGACGGCTAGACGACTGCTCGTTCCAATCGCTAGCGCAACCAGCCGTGTGAACGCCTTCCTCAAAGAATGGCAATGTTCTCGTTCCGCCTTTAAACCAATTGCACCTCCCCAACGTGATCTTGCCTCGTATCCCAACGCGTTGGCATGCAAGTGATGGTGTTCGTGCATGGTAATTGCATGCCCAAGCTTGCCTACCCCTCGTTCTCCGTCATAGCTGGACAACGCGGGGCAGTATGAGCATCAGCTCGCTGTCACGCTCCAATAAAGCCACGCGCCCACTTCAGAGCGCGACACAGAGCGCGTGTCCTGATCGACCAGGACCTACAAGAAGTCTTTTCGCGACCCACACGGTAGCCACCGTTCTCGTCCTGCTACTAGCGCTGGGTACCGGTTTCTTCGCACCCCACCTCCCACACGCCGTCTTACGCACTGTTACCAACAAACAGGCTCCTTCCTTCACTCTCCGCAATCCGATCGTCCTACAGGAACCTGCTATCTGCCCGAAGCCCGAACCTCAGGTCGAATTCGTCGGTACTTTCAACACCCAACATAAGCGCAGCATGACACTCGCAGAGCAGGCGAAGCGCGTCGCCGCCGAGTTCGACTTCAACGACAATGCCGTCAACAAGGCCGTCAAGGAGTTTATTCGGGAGATGGGTATGCACGAGGACACAAGCTGGGCAATTGGCTGCTGACGACGCGCAGACGAGGGCCTAGAGAAGACAGGCACCGAGATGAGCCAGATCCCGACATACGTCACTGCTGTTCCCAATGGCACGGAGAAGGTACGGCCTCGATATGCGCGAGTGTTCGCTCCCGTCTGATACTGCACAGGGTCTCTACATGGCCGTCGACTTGGGCGGCACCAACTTCCGCGTCTGCTCCATCGAGCTTCACGGTAACACCACCTTCTCACTCACCCAGAGCAAAGTAGCCATTCCGCGCGAGCTCATGGTCGCAAAGACATCCAAAGAGCTCTTCTCCTTCCTTGCGAAACAGATCGAAGCCTTCCTGAAACTGCACCACGAAGAACACTACGCCGGCACGCTCAGGCGCAGAGAAGGAAAGGAAGGCGAACCACAAGATGAGGAGATCTTCAACCTGGGTTTTACCTTTTCGTTCCCGGTTCACCAGATAGGAATCAACAAGGGTATGCTGATGCGCTGGACAAAAGGTTTTGACATCCAGGATGCAGTCGGCAAGGACGTGTGCGCTCTGCTCCAGCAGGAAATTGACGAGCTCCATCTCCCCGTCAAGGTGGCTGCTTTGGTGAACGACACTGTCGGAACTCTTATGGCACGCTCATACACATCGCCCGGCAAGACCGGTACATTACTCGGTGCAATTTTCGGAACCGGTACTAACGGAGCCTACGTCGAGAAGCTGGACAAAGTCACCAAGCTCACCAAGGACAAGAACGGTGGTGTATACGACAAGTCGACTGGAGAGATGATTGTCAACACTGAGTGGGGCAGCTTCGACAACTCGCTCCGCACTCTGCCCAACAGCCCTTACGATGTTCAGCTTGACAAGGACTCTGTTAACCCCGGAATCCAAATGTTCGAGAAGCGTGTATCAGGCATGTTCCTGGGAGAACTTCTACGTCTTGCTCTGCTTAAACTGATCAAGGACCCTGCTGTTCCTCTTTTCACTGATGACAACTCGTCCTCGAACGATGTTCACAGCACCACACAAATTCATGACAGCAGCCCAATATGGAAGCAGTGGGGTCTTGACACGAGCTTCCTCAGCGTGTGCGCCGGCGACAACAGCCCTGGCTTCCGCATGCTGCGACAGACGCTCGACAAGGACTACGACATCTCCGCTGTCAGCGCTGAGGACGCAGAGGCAGTCCGCTTAATTGCTGGAGCGATCGGTCGCCGTGCTGCCCGTCTTGCTGCTGTTGCCATTGCCGGTACCATCATCAACACTGGTCGTCTGAACAAGTCTTCAGGCTCCGCTACCACGGAGCAGAAATCAGGCATCGAGCCCCCACGTGGAGACGTTGATGCCAGTGCAGGCGATGAGATTGATATTGGTGTCGATGGCTCGTTGGTAGAGTTCTACCCCAACTTTGAGGAGTACATTCGTGAAGCACTACGTGCGATACCCGAGATTGGTGCAAAGGGCGAGAAGAGAGTCAGAATCGGTATTGCGAAGGACGGATCTGGTGTTGGTGCCGCGCTTATCGCTCTTGTCGCTGGAAAGGTTGGTGCGCCGCAGTAGGTAAGGTGGCTTGAATGTGGGACATATAGTGCATGAGTGCTCTTTTTGTGTAAATGAATCTCGGAAATGAAACGACGCAATTTTGACAGCAAGCAAACCTCTTTTCTGATTAATGCATTGCTTCCTGTTATAGCATTCCGGTGCGACGCTTCCACTATCTTTAGCTCATTAATTTGGAAGTATCCATTGCTAAAAAGAATCGATGACGCATGATGTTATATGTGGGCCCATCAAGAAGCATGACTCCACCTGCCCCACCATCATTCTTTGTGTCAAACCTCAGCTAGACGTCCTGTCCAAATCATGCAGCGAGCCTGGAGAGATATGAATTGAGTATATATACTAAACTATTGTGAAACTGCTCATCAATCAAATCACAGCCCGGCTGGCACAGTAAGAACTCACCATTCCTACTACCACAACACAACAGTTGACTAACGGGCATCTTCAGATTGGTTAGCGCGTGAGACTTTTAATCTCAAGGCTCAGGGTTCGAGTCCCTGGTCGGGCGACGTTTTTTTTTGCTTGTCTGTGAACCGGTATAGCTAGATACAGCGTCTTGATCAATTTTTTTTTTCATTTTCTTGTTAAGGAAGTTTGCCGCACCTCTACATGATCGAGCTTCTAGTCATTTTCTATACACACTTGTATTTTAACGGCACATTTGATCAATGTTGTTAGTTCCGTTGCTACAACGAAGAAACATATTGGTGTCTGTGTCAATAGCCCAAAAAGACATATTCTGTATACTATCCTACAAATCAAAGGTCTGAACAGCTGCCCTACTTGTCATGGTCAAGCATACGACGCTTGATCACCTCTTTCACCTGATTCGCAGTCTTCCTACCCTGAATTGATAAACTGTCGCAACTTGAGTTAAGTTTTTTCATACTTTCGAACGCAACAGCAGACAGAGATCGCGCACGACGACGCTGCCATTCCTCGTTATCGTCTTGCTGCCAGGTTCGCAGCTGGTGGTATGGCAAAAAGTCTTCAAAGGTGGCATTCGAGCGAGGAGGACATGGGCTACTGTCAGACTCTGAAATTGGGGGTTCGTCATGTTGGGTGATGGTTTCGGCTCTTATCTTCTGAAGTACCTCTCGCGCGGATTCTGGAAGTGGCTTGCGAGGGATAAAAAATGTTTTTCCACGTGGCGACGATTCAAAACGGATCTCTCTTTCTACAGGAGTAGCCGGCTTTGGGGTTATGCGACCGTGGCTAGTCTCTAACGCATGAAGGTTTGCCTTGGTCAGCTTGAGGCTGCCAAACTGTTCGATGAATCGACTTTTCCTGGATACACTCCTAGGTACTTTCTTAGCTGTAGGAGGCATAGTGGCATAGGCAGTACAAAAAGATCGCTCTGTGCCAGAAGACTCAGCCTCTGAGTAACTAGGCTCGTTTGATACTTCTTTCATCGGCTGATGTGTCCCTAAAGAGCTGGACGAGTGATCACCCCAATGTTCGTATGGTTGTGTCATAATATCCTGAAACATGGGTTTCGACATGGGCAGAGCGCTTGTTGTCGTTCTTGCGGAAATTTCTTCCAGTCTCAGTTGAGTCCTCGCAGTCGAGTGTGAAGTTGCTCTCGAGTGACTGAAACATGTTGCAGATTTGTTCCGGACGATGGAGGCCATCAGAATATACTGAACTTCACGAGCTAGGTGATTTCACTGCGCGACAATATGCGATGGCAGCACATAGTCGTCGCAGCGTCTGAAGTAACCCACGGTCTGTATTATCTAGAGTGAAGGCTATTTGTAAAATGGCTCCAGGCTGCAAGGCAAGCCAGAATCGTGATATGTAGAGCTTCTTGTTTGAGTGTAAGTGCCCGATTTCTTAAGCTCTTGCCGCCTCGTACATGTCAATTTGAGCGAGAACGTGCTTTAAGCGTGGTGTTCCATCTCGTATATATCAGAAGCTTCTAGAGTCTGTAGTGTATTGTTTTCGGACCTAAATGTGCACACCATCATGTGTAGCTGACCAAACGTCATCTGGCTGCCCTAAGGGAAGACATATTCGATGGCGGCATTGCAGCATGTTGGCTCACAGGACAGCCCAGTTCATAGATATCGCATTCGGAAAGCTGCTTGAGCAGATAATGTTATCTTGTTCAAAAGTTGAAGAAATCTTGTATGTGAATGGTGGTGTAGAGCGCGGTCAGGCGTTGACGTGTGGACTGCCAAGCTAGCCCACCACTTTACGCGTCGTTGGGACGCGTCTGGCTTTCACGCTCCACCAATTTTCGCAACTTCGCAGACACGCCCACAACAGAATCAAACAATGGCGCTACTAGTAGACAAACACCGGCCGCGCAATCTTGAAGCACTCAGCTATCACCCCGAGCTTTCAGATCGTCTACGAGCCCTCGTAAGGACACTATCGAAATCGTCCAGTAGGCGAAACGCGACTAACGCAACATTATATAGGCACAAAGCGGCGACTTTCCACATCTCCTCGTATACGGTCCTTCTGGCGCAGGCAAGAAGACACGCATCGTCGCAACGCTCAAAGAGCTCTATGGACCCGGTGTCGAAAAGATTAAGATCGATGCACGCGTTTTCCAAACCACCACAAACCGGAAGCTCGAGTTCAACATCGTCGCGTCCGTGTACCACCTCGAAATCACACCATCAGATGTTGGAAACTATGACAGAGTAGTTGTACAAGATCTTTTGAAGGAAGTGGCGCAAACACAACAGGTCGACTTGAGCGCGAAGCAGCGTTTCAAGGTGGTTGTGATCAACGAGGCAGATCATTTGACAAGAGATGCGCAAGCAGCACTCAGACGGACCATGGAGAAGTACAGTCCCAACCTGCGGTTGATTCTATTGGCAAACTCTACGAGCAACATCATCGCACCCATCAGGAGTAGAACGCTCCTTGTGAGAGTTGCGGCGCCGACGGAGACTGAAATCTGCGATGTTCTGAGCAACGTGGGCAAGAAGGAGGGATGGAAAGATGTGGAGAGTCTGAATCAGAGGATAGCGAAGGACAGTGGACGTAACTTGAGGAAGGCGCTTTTAATGTTCGAAGCAGTACACGCTCAGAAGTATGTTTCAGACCCATAAAAGCCTCATAAATACTAACATACCACCAGCGAGAAAATCACCGACCAAACACATATTCCTCCACCTGACTGGGAAGCACTCATTCAGCAAATCGCCCGCCAAATTGTCGAGGAGCGATCTCCGCAACGCCTTCTACAAGTCCGCGCCTCCCTTTACGACCTGCTATCGCATTGCATCGACTCTACAACCATCATAAAAACGCTTACCTGGAAATTAATACCCTTGACCGAGGACGCACTGAAGCCTGAGGTTATCAAGTGGGCGGCATTCTATGAGCATAGGTGTAAGATGGGCGCCAAGCAGATCTTCCATCTAGAGGCTTTCGTCGCAAAGTACATGAGGTTGTACGAGAGGTATGTGCTGCACTTTGATAAAGTTGGGTTGAAGCTTACAATTGACGCAGCTACGCCATGGGTATCGATTTCGATTCGGCATAAACGCAAATTCGCATGTTTGATTCGATTGCAGGGTAAACGTAGTTAATGTGTCGTCACCAGGGTGTTCTGGCGCTACAGAGCGCGTCTCGCGTTCGGCGTTTGGTGGTTACGTCATAGCATGGAGCTTTCCCATACCTCGAGTTTCTGAGCTTCAATTCCACTACGATCTCACCCAATCCAAACAATCTCGTACCTTGTCATATACCAACCTTCTCATACACACAAAACCAGTTTAACCACCGTACTCGCAAATATGTCAGACAAGCTTATGGACACTGTGCCCGGCGGCGAGAACCAAAACCAATACGAAGATGTGCACACCTTCATCGAGCCTCATGCCAAGCAAGCTGGTCAATTAGGCGGTATGGCGTTTGCCCCTCTTATCCACTATTGTGCAATTGCTAATCATCTGTTCCTCCAGACCCCTCAGAAGGCACCTCAATGCACAAGAAGACCTCCGACCCCGGCGCGCCCAACACTCAAGGCATCACACCGGCAGATAAGATCCGGTACGGACAAAGTATCCAAGAAGGTGGGGCTGGCGGCAAGACAACAAGTTCGACGGGTGAGGCGAACACTGAAAGTATGTCATTAACAGATCACCATGACTTTTGGACGGCGGGCTAACAATAAGCAGGCGGATTCGGTGGTACAGAAGCGTTGAACGAAGACGATGAGAGTGCGGCCAAGCAGAGGAGAGAACAGGGATACGGTGGAAACAAAGATATGGATCGAAACATTGGCGCATAGTAGCTGAAAACTAAGCGTTACTTAATCAAGAGACACGAGAAATGAATACAAGCCAACGCTAATTGCTTGATTGATAGGGTAGCCTAAACAAGGTTGTGCATACATACTACTATACAATGATGATACAACTTGAGTATCCAGTCTAAGAATGCCCATCTTGTCATGCGTCCCAAACGCCATCGCTATGCAGCCAGACTTATACGTTATTCGTACAAAAAGCGTAAAGAAATGAGGAGGGATATCTGAGCAGAGATCAAAAACAGATCAGAGAAACACAAATGCCTTCCACACGAGCAGATGAGTCCACGTTAACGTCTCGTAGCGTCATCAGCCCTCTGTTCCACCTTGGCCAACTTCCTTGCCAACGCCCTCTCTCTTTCCATGACGCTTGCCAGCGTGTCACCCCTCTTCGTTATACCGCCCAGATCTGGTGCACCAGACGGCATCGTACTACCCATATCCCCTCGACTAACTCCGTTTCTACTACCGCCACCCCATGCACCAAGGCCCCATGTATTGCCTGGAGCTACTGTTGGTCTAGTTGGCTCCCTGCTGACAAGCGCACCAGGTCCGTGACCATACATGCTGACCCGTTGCACCTTACGAAGCCTTGACAGTCCGTATACAGCGACGATAAAACCGAACACGGTACACCAAGCGCTTATGCCGAAGAAACCAAGATCGGATTCTTCGATAAAGTTCTTCAGGTTCATGCCGTATAGAGCCGCAACAAAGGTTCCGGCAGTGATCGCAAGGGTAAGAATGGAGAACTTGAGGTCGAGAAGCATAAGGGAGTTGCGGTTGGCGTCCAAAATA
Organism: Alternaria postmessia; assembly: GCF_024291825.1. Taxonomy (NCBI): domain Eukaryota; kingdom Fungi; phylum Ascomycota; class Dothideomycetes; order Pleosporales; family Pleosporaceae; genus Alternaria; species Alternaria postmessia. The sequence goes on from NW_026260111.1 coordinate 179,886, forward strand.
GCTTTGACACTATACAAGAATTAGTTTGGTTGGAGAATGCTAGAGAGGGGCGTAGAAAAACGTACATCTCCTCAGTGCTCCTAATGCTAGATACCAGGTTCTCAGCAGCTTGTACGATTTCGTCGGCGACCTTGTGGTAGGATTCAAGGAGCATTTCGACTTCGGTATGATCGTCTTCTTCCCGTGTCTTGCCTTCTGCCTTCTCTGTCAGATACATGCCGCTGAGATCGTCGTCGGCCTCCAGCAATTCCTCCAGTGCGTTTCTGACCAATCGTGCCTTTTGTTCGAAACTACCCAGCTTCTTACTGTAGATGAGCAGGTACCGCAGCTTGTCCCTGTCGATGTCTTCTTCAAGCTCTCGCAGAACTCGAACCACTGGCTCACTGACGCCTTCGAATTCCTTCTCCAAGCTCAGTGTTACGCTTATAAGAACAGCTTCTAGTGCTCGGAATTCGTAGGCGAGGGTGCCATTGATTGTGGATTCTTTCTGGCGCAGTTTGAGATCGAGATCGTACATGAAGACGGACTGTGACTTCGAATCGGTGGTACCATATGCATCAAAGACAAGGACGCGGTTGTGCTTCAGGAGGACACGAAGGTTCAGGAGGTTTATCAGGATCGCCGAAGGTCGAACGAGAATATGCGGGAGGAGCGAGGAATCGATCTTGCGAAGATCACGAGGAAGCAGACCGTACTATATCCAATGATCAGCTACATAGTCTGGATAGACCCAATGCCGTGCGCACCTTGGCGATAAGTTCGCTCTTCTTGAACTCTCCACTAACGAGCGTCACATTGCCGTGTTCGTCAAGTTCCGTACAACGCATTTTGAGTTCGTTGGTAGGTCGCATTATACGTCCCAGGCTACTTCCAAACCCCGTTGCACCTGAAGATGATTCATCCGGTAGCGGTTGCGGTGCTTGCAGTTGGGCCAATCTTCGCATCTTTGCTGAGCGGAAGATGTTCCACGCTTTGTTCGTGGAAGTTGTAGAGAACCTCCGATGGCCCTGAGAATCGACATCTCGTACGGAGAGAGCAGTGGTCTGTGGGGCGACGAGTGAAGTCTCGAAGACTGGTTGCGAAATCTTCGTACCCGAGAGACATTGCGAAGTTGCGAATGTCCTACTTCCAGCGCCTACTCCTCTCTTCCAGCCTTGCGTGTTCGCCCCGCGTGCTGCATCTCCCAACAGTGTTTGTGACCTGATCTTCGTCCCGTATCTGCGTCGTTGCGGGGCTACCTGGGCGCATTGCGCCAACGGCCGCTCGAATGCATTGGTGACTTGAGCTCGCAGGAAGCTCAGAACGGACGTTGATGGGGCGGCGACTCTATGAAGCAAAGTAGGCTTCATAACTTTCCATACGCAGGGTTCCGTATACGGCAGCGATCCATACGGTCGTTGTTGAAGTCGTTCGAAATATCCTTCAGGCCTCGCCTGCACGTCATTAGCATTCCGCGATCTTGGAAAATCGTTTAGCGCTAGTGACGTCACGTGCAACCGCGTCCACCACTGGGACGCCTTCTAAACATGCGTCAAACACACCAGTCTAAACATACAGCCTACTCTCTGAGTTTGATGACTCTATACAGATGGCATGTCTCAACCGATCTACAACGCTCTAATCCGAACCCATCACATCACTTCCCGCAAAAAGGTTGCCAAGCTCAAAGCTGCAGCATCGAATTGTCATATCTACGCTCTGCTACGTTATGGCGGCTGTCCAGGCATCATGTACTGCCAAGGTTCTGAGACCGGTGTAAGAGAATGGGTGTCAAACGTACAAAGGCTACGCTACAAAGACTTCCAGCTAGTCAAGAAGCCTGCGGGCAAAGAAGTTGAAGGAAAAGAAGTAAAAGATGGTGTCACGTATGGAAAACTGGAAGAAGTAGAGAGCGTGAAAGACTTCGGGGCTAGCATGCAAAAGATGGGTGTTTGGAGCTGGTGGCGAAAGGGTATGGGATACGTTGGTGACGACTGAAGCTTATGAACACCGAAACATACTCTAGCCTTAATGCAGTATGTGTTTAAGAACACTGGTAGAAGAAGGTGCGGCCAACTGACTACTCGACCAATGCCATACATATCACCTTAATTGTTCGTCCCAAGACTGTACAACCATTCAGCTCTAGCGGTAGCCTATAGAACACGACTGGTGCTCAGGCTACCCAGTTTTCCACAGCTGCTAATAACAACTCACTACTTAGACCGTGAGAACTAAGTTGGAACTATCTGATCTGTAGAGCAATATCACGACCACCAACCCGAATCTTCAGGTCATCACGATCGACAAGCAGTACAATCCCCCTTGATCGTGGGCTATCGAGATGAAGTTGCTGCAAATTCACCAGGCTCCATAGGCGCTTAAGATCTCTGACGCACTTGCTCATCCTAAGCGTATTCTCCTCTGGACTTTCGGTATGTCTCTATCCAAACTGTGTTCGCTGGCCAATAAGCACACCCTCTCCCAGTGCTCCCCAACATTTATCACAAGGAGTGCACATCCATCGTTGCAAAACATATGCAGTGCGCCAGCTTCATAAGACTCCCTGTTTGTCTTTTTGTCGACCTGAATGAAGTGTAGTGCCAGAAGCGTTCCCACTGGCAACACTTGTCCAGAATGTGCAACGTTGTCCTCACAGCCCAACTTTTCCACCGGACTGACGTATTCCAAGCTGTAACCTGTTGCCATAAGTGCATCCATGGAGGCATAATGCAATCCGGGATCACTTACATCTACTTCGATGACCTGAGATGTCATGGCTTCGATGTGGATGAAGTGGCTTAATCCGTCCGTACCGCCATAAGGATGATGGGCCAGACTATAATCTTGCAGTCTTGAATAATCGTGCTGGTACTGCGACCACGTTAAGATCTTTCCGGACTTTAGCTCTACCTCGATCTTCATGGCTTCTTGCTTTGATTCTGCGGAATCTTCTGCCGTTTGATATTTTTCAACATAGTGTGAGATGTTGCCATTACAGCCGACCCAAGACCAACTTGGGAAATTCTCTCGACGGAAGCCTGAGTGAACATTCGACCAACGAAGACTACCTCTGAAAGTCCATATTTCAGACTGTGGTGACTCTGCACTAGGGCTTGAATAGGGGAGGCCCCAGAGATGACGAATCCCATGCTGCCGCTGATAGGAGGCTAGAATACCAAGTAAAGCGTCAAGAACATCTGCTTGGTAAGACAAGCGTCGCTTGGAGTAATTTGCAATACAATCCCAGATCCGTAAATTGCTCAGCGAGTATTTTCGCTCCATCGTTTCACTGGATTCCCATATTCTCCTGTTGGACGACTGGCTGATTCTCTCGTACACAGGAAGATATCCTTCTAAGCTTACTTCAGACCCTCGAGCTTCTCTTCAAAGGTTTCCGGCTGAGCCAAAGAAGGCATTGTAATCTGTGAAGTAGAGTTGACGTTTGGCAAGGAGGACTTCCTGATAAGTCCACCCACGTGTCGCCCAAGTACTCAAGTGGATTTGCTCAGCCCCTGGGAGGGATTGCAGACAGCCAAGTTCGCTAATGTGAATTTTGGGGCTTGTTTTCCGCAACCTGGACATCCCTGGAAGACCGTATGTTGGGTCATCGCCCGCGCATGCGACAATGGTTAGCAGAGAATTCTCATATATTCTGTCCACTTTTCTGATTTGCAGTTTTCGAAGATCCTGGTTGGTTTGTGATATGCAGTATCTATCGATCCACAAGTAACGTATGTTTAATTCCTTGCAAACGTCTATGCTATCCTGGATTGTAGCTGGGAGACACGAGGGCAGAAAACCAATGTCGGATTCGGTCGACGGAAGTTGACTAGGACCCCAAACATAGCTTAGGGTTGCGTAGAGTGCATTCTCAATAAGAGGCAAAAGCAGTTTTGTGGCACAATCGATAACGACAAGTGGTAAATCCGAGTTTCTGTCCCCCTTTGAATGGTATTGGCAAGACTTTGTTATGATCTCTTCTTTCTTCAACCATCCAGATATGGTTGTGAGATCGAGCGTTGTCGCGGGTATTTCGAGACCATGGAGTTCCCGTTGTTCGCTAGGAATACAGATAATTGGTGACAGTTTGAGCCCATCTGTAAAACGATAAGATATGTTCATCTGCAGAAGCCCAAAGTTTCCTTCTTCTTTCGACGGCGGAACACTCCAAGTTTCCAAATAGAACCCGGGATAATCGCCGAATTCATGATGAGATGTGGTATTTGTATAGATAGACCTGGTACCATCCACATTGCGGCCTCGGCACTCAGTTGGTAGACATTCGATGATGAAGTCGCACAATCTGCATCCTTTCGGCATCCAGGTACGCATGATTGGAATTTCTTCAACAGTCGTTCCATCCTCGGGATCGTTGCGATCAAAGAGGCGCCCGATCTGGAGCTGCTGACATTCTTCACATAATGAGCCTAACGCAACAGACTCCATGGTTGCAATCAGAACACTCTATCCTTAGACTTTCTTAAAGGTAGCACAAAATGGTGCCTTTGTGATGGAGTGCAGTCTGATCACGTTTGTTGGCATCCCCGAATGAGAGCTTGTGTTAGGGAGATGCAATAGTCTTGTACTCGACAGTGGGGGTGGTCTGAGTCGCTACGGCAGAACGACTGCTTGCGAAAGCTACACTCCCGTTTCGCAAGAGATCCGTAAAGTGATCAAGACTTTACATAGTATACTATGTCTTAGGTTATGAGAGGCGCGAAGAGATAAATGTAAGTAAATGACGCAGAGACGTGTTGCGATAAGTGAAAGCACAGAAGCAGCAGGTAAGACGGCTGTCATTGCCGAGCTATGTCATTGCTTATACGTAGGACCCTGGGAAGCCACTCACGTGCACCACGATCACAATGACAAGATCGAATGAAATCAAGAGAATTTTCCAACTGTAAGACAAAGGTAACGATGGAATTAATCATTATGCTACGCTAATGCGCTATCAAATGCTAAATAACTCCTTCTTCCTTCTAGTACTCCTTCGCCAACTTACTCCTTGCGCGGAGCAGATGTCCATACTTGAACATGACGAACGGAATCAAACTCAGGACTGTTCCGAACATGGCAAGGATGAGACCTGCGTACTGACTGCCCACGTTGTGGAAGAATGCGCTCGCAAAAAGTGGCGTAACAGCACCAAGGGTGTTCCTCATCAATCCCTGACCAGCGATAGCCGAAGATGAGGTCTCGCCGTAACAGTCGGCGGTGTAGGAGTATGTGCTCTCGAATACGAAGAAGATACCGAATGCGATGGGTGCGAGACCGATGACGGGTCCAACCCAGCTCAGGTATCCGTATTGCGTGAAAGAGTAGATGAAGAGACCGACGGGGAGCCAGACAGCGCCAAACATGGCACCGTAGAGGCGATGCTCGGGAACGACGCGGACGTTAGGGTCTTCCTGTAGCTGGTTGTACTTGCGCATCTGGAGGTGATGGGCGGCCCACCCGAGGAAAGTACCGACGGCAAGGGAGATGTATGGGAGGCCGCTGACACCTTCAGACCAACCACGCTTCTCGGTGAAGGTGATAGGAATGACCGAAAGGAACAGGAAGACTACTGCCCAGCAGAAGGCAATCCAGAGACCGAAGGCGAATACGACGGGTTCGGTAACAAGCATGCGGATAGCCTTCACAGATGAAGCCTTAAGCATGGACTTGACGTCGGGAGTGTAGATATCGTCCTCTGCGACATAGCGGTCGTCGCCAGTCGCCTTTTGCAGCTGCTTGGCTCGCTTATGTAGCTTAGCACCGCCACGAGTTTCGGGGAAGGCGACGAAGATGAGAATCAAGAGAGGGATGTTGGCGAGACCCTGAATACCTTCAACCCATCGCCAGCCGAGCGATTGGTCGATGAAGCCGGCGTAGATGGGGGCGGCGACAGTACCGAAGATGGCGACGAAGGCGAACATGGCCATCGGGCGACCACGCTTGTGAGGCTCGTACATGTCGTCGAAGGTTCCACCGACGAGAATGGTGCCGACACAACCGAAGAGACCGAGTAGTAGACGGAGGCCGATGATTGTGGAGATGTTCTTTGCGAGCGCGAGACCGATGAATATGAGCGAGAAGCAAAGGAAAGCACTGGCGTATACGATCTTGCGGCCGACAAGCTCACAGAAGGGAGCTAGTACCATGGGCGCGATGGCACAAGCGATGTTGAAAGTAAACAACCCAAGCTGGCCATAGATTTCGTCAACGCCGAATTCCTTACACATCCTTCCGATTCCTGAACTGTATGCCGTTGTCGCGAGACCGATGAACAGCGTCATCAAGTTCAGCAATGTGGTAATACTGCGCTTGTACCAAGGATTCCAGTTGAACGGGTTCTCTTTGTCGCCAGTAGCAAAGCTAAGGACAATGTACTCCTTGCCTTCATGGTTGACCATCTCAGTCAGCGTAAGAGGCATATCGATGTCGACTCTCTTGATCTCGCCGCAAGCTGGGTCGATGTCTTCAACATCATCAGTGAGATGCTTGCCGCCCGCAATCCTTCCAATCATGAGTTCACCCTTCTCGTTGCGCAGTATCTCTGAGTTCATTGAAGGGGTTTCCTCCTTTCCGTTGGCTCCATTTTCTAGTTTGCTGTTCACTCTCGAGAGCAACGCGGGTGTTGAAGGACCTGTATTGGCCGCGGTGTTGGCAGCAGTCTGGTTCGCTGTCGTGCCGGCGATAGTGGCGGCGATGGAAGCATTGCGTGGTGTGGTAATCGAGCCATTTCGAGGCGTAACAGGAGCACTCCGAGCTGCGTAGTATGAGTTCGCTCTTGACGCTGCCAGGGATGGAGGTCTCGAGGACTTGTGATTAAAGGATGGACCGTAGTACCCAGACATGTTGATCAAGATTTAAAGTGGGGAAGTCTTTGGGGAAGCAAAGAAAAGGACGCGGAGTGACGACCGTAATTAGGGAGATATATGGTATTTAGGAGCGAAAGCAGATGTGTACATCCTGCTTATCAACACCGGCGAGGTACCGGCATCGTTGGCCACTAGGGGCGGTGTGGGATGGCATTCGCCCTATTCATGGCCTGACCGTAAACACCCGACAGGCTGGCACGAGAATGCTGAGCCGTGGTAAGGGGGTATCCATGTGTTTTCACATTCGACGTCATAGTGCCTGTGCATAACTGCTCAGCAGATTTGCTCGGTGCCGTCAGATAGTGTATCGGACGAGAAAAATCTGCTATCTCTAACGTGTACGGACACTATGCGCTCTAGCGTTCCAAGACTGTGAGAAGAGTTTGGTGTTGAGGCTCTGCGGAACTCCACTTAGTGGGCGGTCCGGCCGGCAGGATGGCGGCATGACGTCGTATGTGGGTAGCCTTAAGCCAAAATTTGCACACTGCATAACACGTTTTAAGCAAGCCTAGATCTCGGGCTAATCCTCGGCAGCCGCGCGTGTCCGAGCACGCGTGCAACGGCGTTCAGTGGTCTGATCCAAAGGTTCCTCGTGTAAGACTTCAATCATATCGATGATCGTCGTATCGCTACCTCCACTATGTGCCTCACTATCCCACGCGATAGCATTGCGTGGAGGGTCGCTAGTCCTGTATAATGTCAAACATATAGAACTGTAACACACTATGGATGTACCTTCTGCTCGTACCTGTTTCACTGTTGGGAGAATATCAACTACTGGGACGACAAGCCCTACTACCTCACACCTTCCCTATTATCTTTTTAGCATATCTCTTGGCAGGTATGGAGTTTGAAGAGTAAGACGGGATGACGTGGGACTGGGTGAAGCCGCGGACGAAACATCATGGATGGCTTGTCGAGATTTCAGGTCACATGTGGGTGAGTAGTGGTACGTTTGCATCCGCGCAGGCTAGACTTCTCGCAGTCCAATGACTACCCGTGGCCTATTGAGTCCGAGTGGCGATGCAAGGTATCGTGACTATGTCACTTTGGTTGTGTGACCATGTCCCTGGTCAACGATGATCGCCGTTCTTGTAGGTGTCAAGATGATGACACTAACGCAGATCTTTTTAGTAAAGATGATAAGCATGCCGACCACAACGTTACCGCTGTATACCCCAGGAATGTGATGGACCTGTAAGACTAGTAACATGACTAAGACCGATGAACAGGATACGAGACGACAGGACGAGCCGCAGAAAGACACGTTCGAACCTCTCACCGAATCAGCAATGCATTCGTCACAACATTGCCGCAGGGCAAGAACAACGACAATATTTGTTTTGTCATGATGGTGCCATTGCTTTGTGTGAATTCCTGATAAACCCATGATCGTTATGAGACCGGCATCCGAATGCTGCAATGAGCCCTTTTATCGGATCATGACTGCCGATGCAGAGAAAACGCTCGAAGAACTCCACCCCAGTGCCCAATGTTCCCTTAAACCTCAGCAATCTCACGGAGACGACGGATCGTTGACCTTGTGGCGGCGGCAGCGGGAGTACTGTGGCTGGCAGTTAGCACTGTTCTGTTCTGCACAGACATAGCGAGTCTTTCGACGAAGGCGTAAGACTTCGACGATGTGCGGGGAGTCTTACGAGACGGTGTAGGCTCCTCCGGCGGTGGTCTTGCGGCAGGATCGGCAGTTCCAGATACCGACGGCCTCACGCTTGACAGCGTTCTTTCCGCAGAATTGGCAGACGTAGCGGGCGTGCTGTGTGATCTATCGTGGGTGTGAGCGACTCGTTCTTCTGAGGCTGTACCGGGCTTGTCTGGGTGTGCGCACCTCCATCTTCTTGACCTGCTTACGGAGCGAGGCACCGTAACGGGTACCGTACTTTCCGGTGATGCCGACCTTCTTTGTGCCTGCAATCGCAATCAATAACTATCCATATCCAAGGGCTAAGGGGGTCGTACGCTTCGTCATTTTGGCGGTTGTATGAGTTGACGATGTAGATGGGTCAAGGTGTCGGATTCGTCGAGACTTTGCGTGGGTTGCGCGAAAATGCTAAGCGAGTGTCCACGTGACGTCGGTACCGGAACAACCACCTCCGGGTCTGCCAACACGAGAGCATAGCATTCCATTTGCTTCTCGAAGCAACATGTATTGTCTTTACCGCTTTTACAACGAACGCTAATAGCATGTTAGAATATAGCAGTGATTTCTGTGCGCTGCATCACTGCCGAATCTCGAATTCTACTGATTCTGCCAAATCACCCCCACATCTTCACCACAAAAGGAGCAATGTTCACTCCCGCACAAAGAAATGTCAAAATGTTACATTCGGCGACCTAGAGATGGCTCCCACAGAAGCCGCCTGACGTCCGCTGTCGATTTTCTCAAAGACTTCATAGCTTCGGCAGCTATACTTCCGCATCAGCTACCTAGGACAACATGATGTCCCATTTACTCACCACAAACACAGGAGTCGATAAACGATGCGGCGCAGCTGCGCAAGATGCCCAAAGTCAGGTTCTTTATGGGAAGCGCCCGGCTGCCTGGATCCCGGATCAAGATGAAACTGAAACAGCTGACAAGCAGCCCCGGGCGCCAACAGACTGCTAAAACCGGAAATACTGCGATCCTGCGCGCTTATCGTCTGGCGATCAACAGATATGTATTGCTGAGCTCTATTTTGACGTACGGCTTCCAGGAGCAACAGCCTTTGCAGAGTTTGGGGCGCAACGGGTAGTTTGGGGCCATGTAGGCGGTGCAAATGTCCGTCTTGGACTTGATCTGGGCAGAATGTCAAGATGGTCGAGGATGTATATATCCTGCAGCTACAGCTTACCAGAGAGCAAAGACGGTTGTTTATCGAAACATATCTGAGCCTAATTCTTCCCATCTATCATCAATACCTTTCTATCCCCTAGTCTGCACATCATGGTCATCCATTACTTCAGACATGCAACACTTATCGCTGCTCTCCTTACATTCACCGTAGCCCAAGATGAGACCATCATACCCGATGATCTTCAGTCTGGCTTCCGACCAGACGGCGACGAAGTGCAAGTCTCATTCACAGGTGATGCAGTAAATGGCTTCAAGGATGGAACGGTGTTTGAGAAAGAAGGTTAGTTTTTCATCTCGATATCAGGCTGGAGATCTTACACCTATTCAGCGGTAGCAGAAGAGCCTACATTCGCCCTTGGTGACAGCAGTGGCATCTCTTCTAGCACGCTGTACACGATCATCATGGTCGACACTACGTGTCCAGACTCTCGAAGACTCCACTACGCCCGCGCAAACTTCAAGTACAACTTCGAAATCACCAACATCAATACTAGCTCTCCCGCTCTTCTTGACTACATCGCTCCGGGCTCTGTTGAAGAAAAGGGCGATAACCGGCAATATAGTTTCTTGATGTATACGAACCCCGGTAGGAAAGAAATCACGAATCTGCAATTGCCAGGAGATAACGAGGCCTTCGATGTTGCGCAATTTCAGAACGATAATGGATTGGCGGATGCTATGGCTGGGGTTGGTATGGTTGTGAAGCTTGGGGGTGAGGCCGACTGTACGGGCGGCAATGCAGAAGCGTTACCCAGTAACCTGCCTACACCGAGACATGCGAAAAGTACAGCAGTCGAAGTATCAACGACATTGAGTCCAGAGAACGCGACTGCGAGTGTTGTGCCCACACCCGCGCCAACATCGTCGAGAAGCCCAGCGAACTCGAATACCGCGTTACTAAGCGACCTTCCTTCTTCGGCAGCAGAGCCATCGGCAACTGTCTCAACGATCGTTTTGTCAAGTGCGGATGGGACAATTTCTTCAACAGCTACTACTGCGGCAGAGCAAACGGCAAATGCTGCCCCAGTAACGATACGCTGCCAAAAATGGGGCATGGCTTCCCTATTGGCCATCGTCAGCTTCATATTTGTATAGGCAGTAGGGAAGCATGCAGCAATGGAACAACATTGATATTAGTGTCCTTTCAGCAACCGCTTCGACGATATTCTTTTCATAAATTTACAGCGATTCTACAATGACCGACTTGGTCTCTTGACCAAGGTTTTAACACGCTCATAACATTCTTACGAATTACACTCTATATCCGTCTCGCTTTCTGTTTTCGACTGTGAATGAGCCCCCGCCTACAGGATGACCTGTCTTTCCAACTACTCCTTGACAGCCTCGGCGTAACTCTTGTCCAGCGACCCGTTCTTCTTGATCAGCTCCCCAACGACGAACGGTATGCAGTCTTTTGGACCATAGTATTTCAGATCAAACCTGTCCCATTCACCTGCATCCCTCAAGAATTCTGGCGTGTGCCTCTGAAGTTCGCATCCACCCATGAAGAACGGCCAGCCCAGGATTGTATACACGAGTTGCATGAACCGGGCAGCCACTCTGCCTTCGGTCCTCCAAGGATTGGCCACGTGCTCGCAGATCACCATCCGGCCGCCAGGCTTGAGAAGATTGTAGAGTCCCTTTATGGTTTGCTCGGGATGTGGAACACCACAAAGCACGCGAGTGCAGCAAATCTCATCAAACACACCATCTGACGCCAATCCACCTTTGCCACTGACATCCAGAATCCCGCTCTTATGCAATGCTGGGATTAGACTCTCAGGCTCCGCACCACAGAGCATAGCATGAAACTTGCTGCCGAAGCCCCTCTTCTCTGCGTTCTTTACTAGTCCCGGATGCAAGTCCTCAGCTGGCTCTGCCCCATAAATAGCAGTGATAAGATCCGAATTGAATCGCGAAAGCACTTCTCCAGATCCAGGACCTATATCGAGGACCACACCTTTGCATTGGCCCAAAAGAGAGAATGTAGGGCCTGGCATCTCGGCAGACATTGCTTGGCCATTGTTTTTCCAGAGGCGGGCGAAGCCTTTGAAACGGAGTTTGGTGAGATTGAAAAGAGTGAAAGGGCGCCAGTCGTAGAATACAACTTCAAATGCTGCCATGAAGAAATCTGAGTATGGATTAGTATGGACCCCCCCAAAAGACAATTATGGCACAGCCTACTATATGCTGCAATGCAAAGTAATATCGTGGGACGAAGAAGCGTTGGGATACGCTCGCCCAGCCATTCCGCCGATGTCATGATGCTCTTCTCTGTGTATCTCAAGTATTGGTTATAGGATGCTTCAGGAGTGGATCAGCAAGTCGGAATGACGAAGGAGATTTAATGACGGAAGTAGAGGAAAGGAAAGAAGAAAGAGAATCCAAGAAGGAACATGCTCAATCAGGCTCGAATGGAACGCTCGGGAACATTGGTTAGTCATGCAGGATCTAGCAGTCAATTCCGTTGGTGGGTTGATACGAGCAGGGACCTGTGTGACGTCGACGCGCTAGCAGCAGAGAGAGCCGAGGCGTGGATCATCAGATTGCGCATCGTGAGCTTGTGAAACCTGCAACGATCGACACGCTGGTACATCTACACTCACAATGGCTGAAGGAAAGCGAACACAATTTGCGTTGATCACAGGGTGAGTATTGCTGTCTGGCGCGACGGTAGGAGGCTTAGGAACTTCTTAGCTCTAACCGACGCGAACAGGTGCACGCCCGGCGGCATTGGACACTATCTCGCGTTAGAATTCGCCGAAAGAGGTGAGGATAGTGTTCGCCTCGACTCTCTGCGGCTGCTAAGTTATTTGTAGGCTTCCAAGTTCTAGGGTCCGTCCGCGATCCGTCCAAGTACACGTCTCCACACCCTAAGATCACCTATCTGCCCCTCGAACTCCCGCACAAGGAATCGATACGCGAATTGCACAGACGCGTCACCGAGATTACCGGAGGCAAGCTTGACGTATTGTACAACAATGCCGGACGTAACTACGTTATCCCAGCGCTGGACTACGACGAGGATGAGCTCCAGGAACTCTTCCAGGTAAACGTCTTCTCAGTAATGGAGATGTGCAGAACGTTTGCCCCACTCGTGGTGGAAGCAAAGGGCACTATCGTACAGACGGGATCATTAGCTGGTATCATGCCCTATGTTTGGGGTGCGCCATACAATGCTGCCAAAGCAGCACTGCACGCCTACTCGGATACATTACGTGTCGAGCTCGCTCCTCTCGGCGTGCGCGTTATCAACGTCGTGACTGGCGGCGTCAAATCGAATATCGCACGAACACACCGCACTCTGCCACCGGGCTCCTACATGCAACCGCTTGCTGCCGAATACGAGCGAAGACTGGTACATAGTCAGGAGTTGGGTATGGACACGAAGCAGTATGCAAGCAGCTGTGTAAAGCAAGTGCTCGCTGGCGATGGCATCTTCTCTAAGACAAGATGGATATGGGAGGGTAAGATGAGCTGGATTGTATGGTTCGCGTGGACATATCTCCCGACTTCGGTGCTTGATTACTACTTCACCGCAACATTCAATCTGAACAAGTTAAGGGGGACTGCAGGGCCGGATAAGAAGACTCGATGAGGGCATACAATTGCTTTAAGCGGTTACACCCCAGTCATAAAAATTAGAAATAGGCGTTTGACAACACAATACGCTACAAACGAGCAGGGCGTAAATGTAACCAGGCCTAAATTTCTCTGTCTAATGCTCACTGGACTTCGAATGTCCTTCGATCATGAAGTACAGACATGGCTGACTTCGATGTTGTTACAGTTGGCGTAGATACGTACAAGTCCAAAACTAGCGTTGCCAATTTCACACGTACCAGGTCTATCCGGCCTCGTAGCTGCAGTGCGCGCTACCTACAAGCCCACCCATCGTGTAACCTTACGTTGGTCGAACGGAAGTTCTGTTTGGGAGGTGTGTGTGAAGCAAGTAACGGATCTACCCCCAAACTTCTGGACACAAACGGCTTAGGCGAAGGCGTTGCGATCCCCCCGATCTCCACGTGCTCGCTTACTGGACGACAAAGCCCGCCAGTTGTGACGTAACATTTCCTGTCTACAACAACGAACGAGGATAAAACCACAAAATGCCAGATCAACTCGTAAACAGTCACTCGCCGCTGCTTGTGCTACCCGCTGAAATCCTTCTCCTCGTTTTTGATTGTTTCTTCGACGCACAGCAACCGCAAATTAGACTGGAATCTACTGAACGCTGCTACTACAACTACTCTGAGGCTTTTTCAACACTCAACGCTCTCGAACACACATGTCGCAGCCTGCGACCCATCGCGAAGGAAGTCCTTAACACAAAGTGTCTGTGGAAATTTCATAAGCCTATTGCAGCTTTTACAGAAGGTCATAGTATCCGACGAAAGGCCACGCACATTGAGATACTTAGAGATGCTTATTCATTTCCAAGACCAAGGGACGATTATCCATGGCGGCCACGAGAGGAGCTTGAGCAAGAATTAAATACGTGGGGTTACTGCCCCGTTGACGTAAAGACAGCGCTTAATGAAGACCCTGCTCAGTTGGAGCTTGCCTTCCTTGTTGCGAGTTCACCCGATCTACAGACCTTCATTATGGATGGCCATCACAATTTCTACGGTATTTCGAGTATTGATCAGCGTTACGAACTTCCGGTATGGCTTATCCCCATCATACAAGTTGCCCGGAAGACGCCACTTAACGGCATGGACCATTCATTCTACCGAAATCTGCAGACTCTCGACATAGAAATGCAGTTCAGTTTCGATACTAGCCTGGCCTATCTGTTCTTACTGCCGACGCTCCAAACGCTTCGTCTGAGTTGGATGGTTAGTCAGATTCCATTCGAGGACGAAGCAAATTGGCCAGTTAAGAGCAGATCATCGTCAGTTGCTTCGCTCACACTTGATGAAGCCGAAATCTCTGGTACTCTTATCAGACTTTTCATCACCTCCTGCAGAGAGCTATCATGCTTCAAGTACAGTAACGGGTCTGTGGAAGAAATGCCTCTGAGCTGCTCGGCAGAGATCATGTCTGGTCTTGCGCAGCAGCAAGACACGCTGCGTACTCTATATCTTGAACCTCATCAAAGGGGCGAATACGACTATGAAGGCATGACCCTCACGCGCATCGACGGCTTTCACAAACTGTATGCACTAGAGAGACTCTATACGCCGTTCTGGGCTCTCCTTGGGAAACCTCAATCAACGTACACGGGGGAAGGAAGTTGGCAGTACCCGCAAATGAGAGATGTGCTTCCACCCCGACTGCAAGAGCTATCGTTATACATATTACCGATCATGTTATCCCAAGAGTACAACGATGGCTACCTCAGCCTCTTCTCTAGTGTCTTACCTTCAGATACGAAAGATCTCTACCTAAAATGGGTCCACGTGGAATGCGAAAATGTGTTAGAGTGCGCACCGTTGCCCTTCGACTTTTGGAACATCAAGAATGTCTTCCTGGAACAAGGAGTTGATTTTGACTACATAATATGTGGCTATGAGCACCTCTAGGTATGTGAACATTACATCTTAATAACCATTTTAAATCGAGTATTGTTCTGGTGCGACGCAACATATGCCATGGCAAAACGTCGCAAACAGAATTGATCTCTACCAAACGTCAAGTGCAATTGCTGTCACTCATATTACTATCACTACCACGTACAGATTTTACATCAGAAGACAGTTGTATCGATACGGTCATTTCAAGCTTCATGAAGTACGGCCCAAAAGCTGTCAAAATGGCTCATCATCTTACATGCAATGAAAAGTCAATAGTGCCCAGGGTTCTATCTAGACTTGGCTACCCTGAAGATTGGATGAGCAGCGAGGAAGGCCGAAAGTATATGTTTACTTCCTGGGCTGTCCATCAACGAAATAACAGCCAACAATTTCGCCCTTCTTTTCTGATACACCACAACGCAAATCATGACGTCGTGACTCAAGACCCGCACTCTTCACTAACGGAATCCCGCTCCGACAATACCTCATCGGAAGCGATATCATCGCAGCCCAACCCCACGATACGATGCGCCACAATTGCCTCAGGTACATGAAACTTGTACCTCCGCCCGTCTTCCACCATCGCCGATGGAAAGCGCAGTACGTGCCGCATGTGCATTCTACGGGCCTTCGATGCAGCCCACTATCTTCACCAATTGCAGCCACCCAATCTATATAAATTGTAGATTGGCCCATTAGCGCGGTTCTTGCGGATCAGGTACCTATATCAGCCGGTTGTTATTGCACGTGAGGAAAACTTGACTTGGCGATCGGTGGAACGGCGAGACGGAGTATGCACGAAGTCGGGTGCTGTAAGAATCTTTCATGTGGGGCCAAGAGTAGGTACTGCGTGGATGGTACGTGGTAGATAGCACGCGGACGTTGAGGCGTTGAATCAGGGGCTGGGGTCATTGCTCAGCCTTTTGCTTTTGGTAGATGACTGGTGTAACCACGTCAAACCTGCCAGAGCAAATTATGAGATTGCACTTTGCTTTCTGTGTGTTTGGACAATCTCCGTGGCTCCCAGAGGTCATTACTTGCAAGTTTGATGTTAAAGTTGATGTAATTATGCCTAATGTTTTGCTATTATGCGCATGAGTACAAGGAAAAAAAACGCCCCTCCGTCTACCCAAGCACTTCTAAGACGAGCAAAAATGCCATATTAAACTCCATGTGTAAATGCGTAACGCTGATATGCTTGTCCAAAAAATCTCATACCTCATATCCGGATGCCTACCGGACTCGTCTCCCTCCTTTTGTTATTCCTTTTTCTAAAAGTCCCAAAGGGTGCCGAAAGCGTGCATACCTTCCTTAGCACACCCCTGCATCATCTCATCGTTGCCCTGGCTGTTACTCGTGATGAAGATGACTTCCGCGCCAAACCTTTTCCACGTATCTCTTAGTAGCTCCATTGTATCAGGGCGTCCACCTCTCTTCTTGCTGTCCCAGAGAATCATGCGCTCGGGCTCGATGTGCTTGTGAATGAGGCCTGTGACTGTAGGACCGAAAGTGCGCTCTTGATCGGAACCGATCCAGATGAGAAACCAGTTAGGTGATTGGATGCAAGTGGAGAGTGCAGCACCGATGCCAGTACCGGTGCATATGCGAATGCCGCGCTTGAACATTGCGGAAGCGTGACCTACGCCAGCTGCCTTCATGTTAGTAGATGTAGCTGTAATAAGAGTCAGGGAGAATGCATACCAAACTTAAGCTCTCGCGTCCAAACAGTCTTTGGTGGGTTGGCGACAAGGTTCTTTGTGAAGTCTCCTTGAACACCGCAGATCATGTAATGGTGGGTGGCATCGCGTCCCTCACTGATGATACCAAAGGCGTGGTACTCCATGATGGATGTGCGGCTGATTCGTCCTAAGAGACCTTGCTGCATGCCGCGCTCAAATTTGAGGACAGCGACTTTGGGTGAAGGGATCTCAACTTCGACTGATACCTCCCTAAGGGTAACCCATGGGATGAGGACACTTGGATACGTCAGCAGAAGAAACTGAACAACATGTAAGACTCCTTACAATATTGTCATGAAGACAGCGAACCAGAGCTCTTGTGCACTGAGTAGGCTGTGAGCGGTAGTCCTCCACTCGCCGCGCTTGATGTCGTAGGTATTGCCCATGATAACAAACACCCACGTCATCTAGAAGACATCAGTAAAAGTTCCGATGAAAGACCACAAAAGAGGTTACATACTGCGAGGCCTAGCCATCCAACAAATCGGTGGTGCTTCTCGAATACGTTGTGATAGGTGCTGACAAGGGCGTAAGTACGGTGCTACAAAGCTAGACATAGATCGGAGCTACTAACTTGCGCACCCAGGGAAAAGCACTCAACACCGAGACGATGATGAAAAAGTTGGTGATGATTCCGCTCGCAATCACGGCAGGATGTTGTACGGCACGATATCGAATGATGTCGACACACTTGTAGACGAGCCAGCTAATTCTCACGTCAATGCTGTTTCGATCCTGTCCAAGAATAGCGACTCACGCAGCACCAGACAACGCGCATCCAGAATGTATGCCTCCAACATGTTGTAGAACAGATGTCGCAGCGAGCTTGACGCATACAGGTGCCCACTATTGTGACTGGTCAGCAGACTTCAGGTTGAAGGGCAAGCAGGCACGTACTCCCAGCCCATATATGGCGACCAAGTATAAGAAGCGCATCCATAGTTCATTCCTCATCAGAATAGCACAAAGGAGATTGCCTAACACCAAAGCACCGAGGTGTTCCTCGGCGTACTCGAAGCGACCGCAGGCGGACAAGATGATTCCCGTGAGGTTGAGCAAGGTGACGAATGTGAAGAACTTTCTGTATGTGTTGAACCAAAGATCGAACAGGATCCATCGGCTGATTTTTGGCTTTTGAGGTTTCTCCCCAGCTGGCTTCTTCACGGTGGTGTCTAGTTCAGCGGCATCGGTAGGTTTTCGTCCTAATGGCAGAGACAATGACAGTTCCGGTACACTCGTGCATGGTGTTATGCCTTGGTGGACGGGAGAGGCGGGCAGTAACGATGCAACAATGTGTATCGGCTTTTTTTGCTCCATGTACACGAAGCCTGGTGCCGTCAACTCCAATGTACTATCGTACATGCCCTTTTCCGCATCGTCGAGCGAGTCAGCGCTGTTGCCGCCAGTAAGGGCGGTTCTCGATGTAGTTGACATGTCGTTGGTAGGCGATAACTGCACCAGGGTCCAGAGGTGTAGGCGCGAAAGACGGGAAGGCAGGGGTGATGGACGGGTGACTTCCGCAGAGGGTTGATAAACGATGTACGAGGGTTCAACGAAGAAAGATTGGTAATGAGCACAGGCTAGATTAGGAGCTCTCAAGAAGTACTTATTGAGGACACGGCCATGAGGCGCACTGTTGTGTCATCTGGCTCATCAATTCCTGCAACGACACCATCCCACAATTCATCTCTGGAGTATACGGTACCAATGTCCGTAAGCATCGAAGCCAGCGGTCCCGTCCAGACAGGTCTCAAGGCAAACCAGGTGGCAGTCGGCACATCCGCTCCGTGCTCAGCTCGTAAAGGATTAAAGGATTCCCCGTGGGGAGAGTAGGAAACCTGAGCCGCACCCTAGCCCTCAGTAGCTTACCTCCACATGATGGATCTGCGTCTCGGCAACTAATGCTTCCATGGCACTAAGCACGTTCTGTCGTGGAAAGACTGCCGTTAGGTACTGATTCATCCGGCGTCTGTCTTCCCGCGACCTGTGGGTATCTGTGTTCCAGCAAGAATCTTCTTGTGGCACTCTTAGTGGAGGCCCATGTCGGTAGTTTCTGCCCAACATTGGGTCAGCGAGACATCCCCACAGCCTCGATATCGATCTGGAGACACTTCTCGGCCGCGACGACGTCGTCATAACGCATCTGATATTACGGTCGTACAGATATGTCGGCAGGCTACGATCACGCGACTTGGTCGGGATATTGCAAGAATATACTACGAGGTCAATGCGGTGTTTTGGTGTGACGCCTGGAAGTGACCTTTGGGTAAAAAGACAGGGATATAGAAAGAAGCAATAATGTGGAAGCGTAATATCATTCGACTGCATCCGGTTGCATTAGCGAGGACGCGATAACGTCAGACGTGCCGAGGCGTCCATCGCGAAGTCACCCAATCTACCTAGGCTTAATCTCTAGTTCTTCACGTACAGATCGACGTATTCGTCGATGTCCATGTTATCGAGCGTCTTGCTGTCTTGCGCCAATGCGACAAGCTTGTCAACGTGTTGCGACGGGTAGTGCGGGCCGAGATGCCTCTTGTACTTGGCGAGGATTTCAGGCTTTGCTTCTTCACGTCGCAACCGGTGGCCAAGAGGAGCCTCAACAACCTCTTCTTCCAGCACGGTTCCATCCTTGAGTGTTACGGTCAGCGCGTTGGAGATGGTGCGCTTCTCAGGGTCGTGGTAGTCCTTGGTGAATTGCGGGTCCTCCACACAGCTAATGCGCTGTCGGAGAGACTCGACGAGTTCCGATGTAGCGGCTTCACTATCATCTGGGTAGTCAGTGGCTTCAAGGCGGTTGAACACGAACATGGTGGAGACCATGTACTACCATGATGTCAGCACGAGCAGGCAACTACGGTGGGTGAGACTTACTTGAACGCAGTGATCGCGGTCAGCAAAGTTCTCCATAGGCTTGAATTGCTTATCGATGATGCGAATGCAGGCCTCGTGCGTACGGTTCACGACACCCTCGATGTCTTTGGCGCTCTTGCCCATTGCTGCCAACTTCTTGTTGAGGCGTTGCGCAGCTTCGACGGCGGTCTGGGAGTGGAACTCAGCTGGACTCGATTAGCATACACGGCGGATTAAGATTGGCTTAAAGGGGCATTATTACCCGGATAAGAGACCTTGAAGAGAACGTTCTCCATGACATAGCTGCCATAACCTCTCTGGAACTGGAAGGGCTTGCCGCCAAAGTTGACGTCGTAGAAGCCCCAAGTGGGCGCTGAGAGAACAGTGGGAAGACCCTGCTCGCCCTTCATAACCTTCAGCACAAGGTTGACGGCCGTCTGGCAAGCATCACCAGCAGCCCAGGACTTGCGCGACATGGTGTTGGGCGAGTGCCTGTAGGTACGCATCGATTGGCCATCAACGAAGGCTTGCGAGATGGCGTCACGTGTCTGAGCCTCACTGAGGCCCATCATCTTGGACACGACAGCTGTGGAAGCCAGCTTGACCAGAATGACGTGGTCCAGACCGACTTTGTTGAACGAGTTCTCCAGAGCCATGCAGCCCTGGATCTCGTGTGCCCTGATCATTGCCTCAAGGACATCTCTGACCTTGAAGATCTTGCCATTGCCGAGATTGCCTCCAGCCTTGTTTGTTCGTGTGATCCAGTCGGCAGTTGCGAGGATCGCCCCCAGGTTGTCTGAGGGGTGGCCCCACTCGGCAGCGAGCCAGCAGTCGTTGAAGTCGAGCCATCGGATCATGGCGCCAATGTTGAAGGCACCGTTGACGGGGTCCATCTGGTAGTTGGTACCAGGTACCTTGCAGCCATTGGGGACGGTCGTGCCTTCCACAACAGGACCGAGGATCTTCCTGCACTGCTCGAAGCGCAGCCCCTCCAGACCGCAGCCAAGCGTGTCAACGAAGACCCAGCGGGCAGTATCGAACTATATGAAGCTTAATTAGCCGCGAGACTCACTGAAAGGCAAGGTAATCCTACCGCAAGCTCTGAGTCGACTGGGGTGTTGTGGATATAGCTGGCCATGTCCTTGATCTCAGGGTCGTACTCGCGCTTGCTCAGCGTCTGTGGCACGGAGCTCTTGAGGGACGCCATGGTGGAGAAGGACGATGCAGCTGCTGTTCGCGATGTGATTGGGTTCGAGGGAGCAGTTCGCAGAGCAATTGGCCTTATAGCTCTCGTTACGACGCTGGACCGTGATCGAAGGTTTCGTGAAGCGGTACTGCACAGGTTGCGACTGAAGGCCGACATGTTGATTAGCGTCTGTCGTGCCGGACGACGTCAATGCAGCTGTAGAGAAAAGGGACAGTCGTACTTCGCGCTTTTGAGGGAACTGTTGGTTTTTGAGGAAGTTCTGGGCAAACGATGAGCATCGCTCGGCTCGCAGAATTCGGGAGGATGGATAGCCCGCCTTCAACCGAGGCAGTACATATCCGCCAGCCGCGCAGAATGCCTCGCAGCAACGGCGAAGCAGACTTCACAGAGTAACTGTATCATTGCGCGCATATTCTGCGTCTATTACTATAGCTCAATGACTGCTGTCGCGCCTGCCATCTCGAGCGCGAATGCCTGCCCGCACTTCACTCAACTTGCTACCCCGCACCATCCCGCAGGTACGCTTCGGCTATAATTGCTGGGGCCCGCTCCCAGATGCCTGCTGCTTAGCTTCCCCAGAGCCGCAGAGCCTCCGAAACTGAACATCAGCGCCAGAGGTCTCGGATATCCTACAAGATTTGTCTCTCTATTTCCTCCAGCTCTTGATCAATTTCTCGCTCCCACATACTTGACGATGACGGTTGAGTGAGTGCCAAGTAAATTTCCTCACGGGATAGAGATTCGTGCGAACCCAGTGTACATGGATCACGAATCCGCAATCCGCATACCGGTGCGCTTGCCGATACAATGCGATGAGGTATAGCATGTTCCCTGTAGCCAGCCAAGAGTCCTAACCTACCAAGCCTCACCATCCACCGCTTCACCTTTGTAAGCTGGTAGCCGTTGGCGACGAGTAGAGAGACTTCGAGAAGAATGTCGCTTTCCCTTGCGAAGCCACCAGGGTTATCGACGCCAAGAACAGGTTCTTTGGGCCCGTATCGGAAGTCGAAGATGTATCTCCTACAACAGTACGATGCTGATGCGGAGGTACAGAATTTTTTGTACAATTGCTGCTCCCGTTGGGCATTGTGATCAAACGATAGGTGTTGGGCCACGAGAACACAGTTTTTAATACGATATGCTATGGGATGAATAGCGCCGTTTTCGGAACAACGCTGTGTTTCGCGGTGTAGCGCCGATGCAAGAAATGCATTACGAAGGGAAGTATCCGAAGTCTGCATGTCGTATGCCAGGAAAAGATAGTATGGCAGTTGGTTCAGGTCCAAGCGCTGATGCAATGCCCGTCGTATCTCCTCGTCGAAAGCACCTACCTCGAACGTCAGTTTATTGTCTTTGTGGCTGGGAAGGCTCACAACGTACGGCATACGAAGCGTAACCTCAATACCTTGAAAACATCACGACATTGCCGCCTTCTGGGTTGGAAACATAGGTCCAGGACATGTTTGATAATCTGACTCCAGAGTTCTACGGGTAAAGCATGGATGCCATTGAGGCGTGACTCTGGAATTTTTCGCAGTTTTTCTCTCGACAGCTCTCCCAAGATGTCTCTCAAGCCTTGACCAAGCTCGGCCTTTCTTTGCATATTCTTGTGTGTGCGGATCCTGTCCGTGGTGCCCATGATGTAAGCGCACATACCACGTGTGAATAGAACAAAGTTCCAGGCACGCCCGAGTATGTCGATTTCGAATTGGAACATTAGCTGAATGGCGAAGTATCCGGAAATGATACTGGGAAGGAGAAGCATGTCAAATCCATAGACTTTGCTGGGGCGTAACATGTACCTAGGTAGTGTACAAATCTTGCTGCCTGATTTCCTCGCATTTGACACGCGTCCGTGCTTGGCTGCTAACCTCATCCTGTACACTCTTAGCACAGGTAAACATCAAATGTTCAGAAGACGAGTGCAAGGCAACCAGAAATCCAGGAGTCGACAATGAACACTGTTCTCACTCTCAAATCCCTACTGCGAACCCTACCAAATATCACTTCGCCAGGAAACCATCCACCAATCACGATATTCAAATCACAATTCTCGGGCATAACTGCCCTACCTGTCGAACTCTGGAGTTTGGTTGTCAAGTACACAGTCCTACACCGCATCAGTCAAAACGCTCCACCATTCAACGAATGCACAACAGCGCTAGAATTGCGGCTTGTATGCCGTAAGTGACTCACTAGACTGAACCACCAACACGGAACCGTGCTAACTGACATGCCTCTCAGGCATATTCAGCAAAGAAGTGCTCCACGCCTTACACACCCACATATTAATCGCACACCTCCCTCAAACATCATCTACTTCCTTACTACTCTCTTTATTCCAACTTCCAAATCAGCATGCCCTCTTCAGCTCCGCAATCCTAAACTCTTGCCATGCCACATCCCTCTCGATCGTGTCTCGCAAACTAGCTACGCGCATCGTAAACTGTCTTGTAATCTCTAGTAGCCTGTCTAAGAATGGCTACCCCGAACCACATTGGGACCTTCCCGAAACATGGGAGCGCCCTTCATATGTATATCATGCCATGGACATGCTATACAGGTTGTGTCGGGCAGCTGAACTGTCAAACTGTTGTCAAGAGTATATGTGTAAGCCTGATACATTCTACGCTCGACATGGGAAAGATGGGAAACTGCAGGCAGACAAACACCTCGAGATTGCGATGCTTGTTGTCTGTGGGTATGAGATCCAGTCGACTAAGAAGCGCATGATTCGGCTTGCGAGGATAGGGAGACTCATCGGTCATGGAGGTGAGAATGTGGCATGAGGACGATGATTTAGAAGACGAAGAATATACTTTAACATTCTTAGTATCGACTATCGCTAATTCTTCAACCAGCCAAGGGGCTCTTTTCTTGAACTTGTCTTCGCTGCTTTTGCCACAGTGTGTCACACTGCAACATCTTCTGATAACTCTTTCCCCGATTTCTGCAAGGTATCGCTGGTATGTCCGCGTCTGAAAAGGGTTTCGATCGACTCGGCGTGTTGGGCTGAGGCTGCTTTGAGCGACTTCAGAATCTGTTCGTTTACCAGTCGTCCTTGTCGGACTCGTCATCTGTACGAGTGTTAGTATACAATCATTTCGATGTAGATATATCAGAACTTACCACTGTGACTAACTTTAGACTTTCTTGCCGCAAGAGCGCTGGCCAATGCTCCAGCCAAGCCAGCATCTCCAGGTGTAGCTGCGCCAGAGGCTCCACCAGAGGCTCCGCCAGTCGGTTCTGCACCAGGAACTGCCGCTGCACTGCGGTCCTTCTTCTCCGAATCTGAAACCTTCTTCAATCTCGCTCCTCCACGAATATCCGCTAACAAACCATCTCGTCCCGCCGCAGGCTTGGGCAAAGGCGGGCCGCCACCCGGGGGCGGTGGAGGTCCAGGCGGAGGCGGCGCAACAGCGCTTCGTGAAGGCATTGGCGGCGGGGCGGGTGGCATGGGCGGTGGAGGCGGTGCCGCGCCTGAGGGTGGAGGTGGTGCCGAGCTGTTGGGCATCGGTGGCGGAGGGGGAATTGACCTGTTCGGCATAGGCGGTGGAGGTGGGGGAATGGGCGCTACATTGCTTGTTGGAGGTAGAGGCGGGGGAATTGGTGCTGCGCCTGGAGGTGGAGTAGGACGAGACGAAGACGGCGGTAGTGGCGGGGGTGGTGGTATGCTGTGAATAGGGGGTGGTGTCGGGGCTGCCGATGTCTTCGGGGGCAGTGGTGGGGGCGCGGACGGAGTATCTCTTGCTGGAGGGGGTGGTGGAACTGGTCCACGACTTGGGGGTGGTGGTGGAGCGCCTGAGGGTACGCGGTTGCCTGTGAAGGGCGGTGGCACGCCGAACTTGCCTCCCGCTGGAGCTTCGTCGGGCACTGGCGTCTTCGGTGGACGTGGTGGCGGCGGGGGCCCCGGATTGGCAGCGTTGGACGATGCTCGCGCTCTGTTTGGTGGTGCAGGGGGAAGATTCGCAAACTTTCCTGCTTCCGCAATTGGAGGAGGTGCTCTGAAAACAGGCTTAGGCGGTCCTGGAGGGGGTGAAGCTTCGCGTGTCGGCGATGGCGGCGCAGGGCTTCCCGAAGAATTGCGGTTGACGGTTGCGTCTGTCCTTGTCCTCCGCGCTGGTGGGGGTGCTGGCGGAGGTCCTCGTTTGGAACCACCAGTGTTCTGGGGGCTGAGAGATGCGGCTGCAGGCGGCGCACTCGGTGGGGGAGGGGGAGGCGCTCTGGATTTGCGCTGGTTGTTCTCGTCCTTGAGCTTCTCCTCTGTCTTCCTCTGCTCAATGTACAGCTTGATAAAGTCGGCATTTTCTTCGATCTGGTCTTCGGTAATGCCCATGGCCAGCAATTCTTTCAGAAGCGGCTGCCATGATGGGTCGGTTGTGTCGATGGCTGAGTTTCGGGCGCTTGTCGCGTTGGAGTGGGTGCTTTGCACGGGCGATGTAACGTTGGTAGGTGGAATGATGGATGCTGGCGGCGGGCCAGGTGCAGAAGAATGGCGGTGTCCGAAGAGCCCTCCCAGCAGGCCGTGGCCGTGGCCGCCACCGCTCTTGCCGTTGGCTGCAGGCGCGCTGCTCCCTGCGGATGTGCTGAAAGGTTTGTTCTTTGTGTTCTTGTGGGCGTTCTTTTCGCGGTCGTCGAGCTTCTTCTTGAACGTCTTGGCCTCCTTCTCGTCGGCAAAAGACAGGCCGGCGAGACAGTCCTCGAGCTCAAAGGTGTGGAAGAAGACGCGGTCCTGGTTGTAGGAGAAGGTGTCGTAGATCTCCTGGTCCCATATGACACCGCGACTTTGGGGCTGCATCCGTCAGTCGTGTGTTCTGTGCTGTGGCTTCGCGCGCACCTACCGATATGTCCACCATCTTGAGCCAGAACGTGTTGCCGACCAGGTCGTTGGCCAGCACGACGGCGCCCTGCAAGCCCGTATAGGTCCATCGGCGCGGGTCGGGGTAGGCAATGTACAACTTGGCGACGGCGACGGTGTGGATCTTGTTGGCCGACTTGGGCACGGTGCGCTTCACCGTCTGCTTGTCCTCGTCAGAGAGAATCGACGGCATGGCGGCGGCGTATTTGGCAGGCTCGAGGTAGCAATGCGTGTCGTGGTTCGGGGGAAGATGCTCAAGTGTCCAGCCGTTGGGCTTGGGCGTGGCTGGTGGGGCGTGCTCCTCACTCCACTATTAGGCAGCACATGGGAACAATCGCAATCACTCGGTAAGCCGGTCGAGGCTGCGTGTTTGGGGGGAATGCTAGTAGTGTGCTGCGCCGAGCTCGCCACGGTGTTGGTAAGAAGAATGGCGGTGCTTGTGAAGGGGAGACGTCACTTGCGGCTAACATCCCGACTGGGCGGACAACGGAGAAACCCATCGAACGCTTTCTGCCCAGTCAGGTTTGCCGACCCAACGGCACCACTTTTCCCAGACAACTACCCAAACTCATCTTGACAGTCGCTCCCAAATCTCGCGAGCGGGAAGTCTGATATTGCCTCATGGTTACCGAGATTGCGTTGCTTGGATGCGTCGCGGCCTTCTCACGCGACACCGACTACCTAGGTACTCTCAAGACCAATACAGGACTAGTCGCCCTCCGAGAAGGCAGATGCTTTTTTTGACTTCAGAGCATCTGTCTCCCATGTGCTAATAAAGAAGATGTATACGCACCATGAATTAACAGCCTCTCTAGCGGTTCGCGTCTACGTAAGCTCGGATACTGCGCCACTAACGCCGACTTTCAGGCTGGATACCTAGGCCTCCAACTATGACACCTTGACAGCTTGGCGTTATCGTAATCCATGTAACGACACCACCGGTGACATGGTGAATTGTATTTGGCAGTACTATACCCATCTCATTACCTGACTTATTTTCAACCATGGACGATTTATTTGATGGCTACATGGTGCTAGATGGCATAGGCGACTTTCTTGAGTCCAGTGTTCCGGCCAGCCATCCCAAGGCACCTGTAGTTCCGCACACAGAACAGCATACAGAAACATCCAAACAAGCCATAAGGCCCAAAAAAGATAGTCTGGACAGTTCTGACCCATGGTAGTCCCCTCGCACGATCCAAAGTGTTATACCATACTCATATCCAGCAGCACTACTGTATCTAGCGGCGACACGGTGGCACCGGGAGGGTTACGACAACGACGCGGACACACTAAAAGTCGCCTGGGCTGCATTCCATGCAAGCGGCGCAAGATCAAGGTACTGAACCAGTACCGTCATATCATGCCGTGCCACTAAACTCCGTCAAGTGCCCAGAGACATGGCCATCATGTACAAATTGCGACAAGCGCGGACGTAAGTACAAAATCATGAACTAAACCCCACATCTCACCAACCGTCCAAGTGGTTTGTAGGTATCCGGATGTATTCAAGCACGCGCGACGAGATTATATACCGCCAGAAACGCCGAGTCCGCGTCAGGTTGTTAAACTTTCGGAAACACCTACCATCTACAGTTCAGATGATATGCAGTTGTTCCATCACTATCTTATCTCGGCACACCCTTGCATTCCGCACGACTGGAATGACATTTGGGTCAGAGATATCCCTGTGAAAGCCAATCAAGTATGTGGCGCCTTCCTCTCCCAGTACAACAAGTCTATCGTCACTGACTACTCAGTATCCATATCTTATGGATGCTATGCTCGCTTTAGCTGGATCTCATCTTGCTATCCAAGTTGAGAACCCAAAAACTAGTCTTGCACTGCAACACCGACAAAGGGCAATCGTTGGACTTGAGGATTCCTTCTCTCGATGGCCTCCAACTGCTGAAGAATCACATATCATGCTTGCTACATCTTACTTGCTGTGCTTCCAATCCAGCTACATGGAGGACGGCTTTCTGGAGCATTTCCTGTCTTTACGAGGATGCTCGTTCCTTTCCCAGCTAATCTTAGGCGAAGGCTTCCGTGGTCCTTTCTCTGATCAAAAAGCCTTGGGCATGATACGTATGGACACAACGTTTTGCAATTTCCCCGTGGTGGACCAGGAACTTCTACGCGAAGCTCTACTATCAATAAAGGGACTTTCTAGTCTGATGACTGGACCCATTGCGCATCCCATCGAGAAGGCCATTGTCGGACAGCTCATCGAAACGCTTCAATGTCTTCTGGTCTCAGAAGTGGAGAACCCAGAATTAAGGGACGCATTTGATTCAACCACTGAATATGATGAGGAGAATAACACAACTTCAATACCAGGTACACCTTTAGTATCAGGTTTTACAAAAGCAAGCACTCTACCACAAATGGCTTCGGGCCCCAACTCACCTTCCGATCTCTACGCGTTCGCCAACCCGATTCTACCAGGAGACCTCGGCGTGGTGTTCGACAAGATCGACTGGGAAAATCTCACAACTGCCCCACCGGGTGCTCCATACCCGCTCCAGTCCTTTATTGCTGTTATGGCTATCCTCACCATCTTCTCTACCTGGCCGCATGACGGGCTCATGCATGTCTTTGATCCCACAAATCAACTCGGCAACGTCGTCATGGCGCACTTTTGCGCCATACGTTTCGTCCTCTCGCCACTATCGGCGCCGAGAAAGGCATTGACAACCCCTATAAGGGCGACTGCTCAATGGCTTGCCCGGATCATAGCCGCCACAGATGACGATGAGAGTGGGGAGTGGGCTCAGTATGTGGAGTGGCCGAAGAAGATACTTCGGTGTATGGAAGAGTGTATTGAGAAACATAAAGGCTTCACCATGGAGGGTGTACGTGATATGCTGGTGCGCGATCCTGGGGCGTTCAAGGAAGGAAGAGGACGGAATTACTGAGCGTCACAACATCATGATCCGATATGTTGATTACGCATCGCTTTCTCTCGTGGTGAATCAGTGTAAAAATAGAAAGAGACACCCAATTCCGCTTTACACGATACGTCTACTTCCAGGCGCAGAGATTGTCAGTGAATGTGTATTTGGTGCAGTTCCCTTTAGCCACTAGGTGGTGAACGCCCTGCGGGCTACCTGCATGTTAGCAACCTGGTTAGATCACGAAAATGTTATCAATATGAACGACATCACCAAGGAGGGGGGGGAAGGCGGGTGGGAACGTAGATCTTGAGCGGACTTCAGCATCAAGAGAGCTGTAGTAGGTCACAATGTGCAGGAGCTTGCATGCATGTTCAACGTTTGCTGCTTGCCGTATCTCCAGACTAGCTAGTAGTCAACCCGATCCTATTAAGACAGACCGGTTCCACAACCCTGATCGCATCATCGCACTTACATCTGCAGCCCGTCTGCTCCCTCCATTCTCCACGAGTCCCCGAGATCTTTGGTACGCTCACCCCTCTCGCTCTCTCCTGCTCTGTAGTCGCATATGTACAAACCTGCAGCCCATCATGCACATACCCCCAATCACTAAAATGATGCAATTCCTCCGGCTTCAACAACATGGCAGCAGCCAATGAATGCACGGGTGCATCACCCCACCTCTCATAATAAAATCCGCCATCACGGTCCAGATACTCAAAGATGGCACGATACGCATCTCCACGGAAGAAATCCATATCTGCAATCTCAAAGTTCGACCAGAAGTGACACATGTTCCACAAATCCCCCCTCTCATCCCGATTCCGCAAGAGCGCTAGTGCACGGCGGAGGGGCCAGGGCATGTAGCTTGCGTCGACCATGGCGGTCCAGAGGCTGGTGGTGGGGAGGCGGTATTTATTCTTGAAGAGGGAGAGCTTGTAGAAGAGGGAAGGGACGGTTTGCCCGCGTTCCCAGAGTGCAGTTGTGTAGCCGTAGCGTTTTCTGTGGCGCGTCATCTCAACAAAGGGGTCATCTAGCGTACGATGTACAGAGTGAGCAAATGTATCACCTAGAATTCGTGCACGAAGGTTACTTACAGGTTATGGCGCACGTGAAGGATATGAAGGGTTCGACACGCCAGTAGTATTTGTAGGGAAGAAGGGCCGGGTGGTCGAAGAAGAAGCTGTGAGGTTTTTATCAGTGCGCCGTTCTTGAGATGGGGTTGGCTTGTTTGACATACCCAGACTGAAAGCGGCACATGTGGTGATAGCTTTCTTGTCCTCCATACTGTATACCCCGGTTTTTCATGGATTGCATGCTGCTTCTCGCGCGCACTTGGTCGATCCACTCGGGATATCCCCACATCTCTTTTGGAATGACCTCGAACTTCACTTCCGTGTCTTTTCCTACTGCTTTGCCCACCTTAATCTTGAAATCCTCCGTCCACTCTTCGTCGTTCAGAAAAACCCATGGATACCCAAAGTTATCGTTGAACTGTTCTTGGACGCTTCGAATGCTGGAAATTGCGCCCTTAACTTCCGAGTTGCGCGCCAGCATTACGAGTACAGCGGACTCGCGTGCGGTCGTGTTTAGGACGGGGCTCTGACAGCCCGTGTAGAAGGGTGCGTCGAGGGGTGTCGACGGGCGAGGAACATCGTAGTTTCGTACATGTACGTATACTTCGATAAACATCAATGACACGATAGCCAGAATCAACTTCCAGTGGGATTGTGCAGTGCGCCCCAGCGACCGCAGCGGATTCCTCCTTGGCCGTAGATTGATTTTGTGCATAGCGATGGCGAAAACATGGCGTTTAACAAGAAACGAGGAAGAGCAGTAAAGGCTGTAGGATGCGATGAGAGCCTAGCCAAGTCTTTTTCTACAGGCGCATGGAAGACGGAATCTTGATTGCTGCGCCATTAGGCGTCCCCTTTTGGATCCAAATGAGGTATAAAGGGCCCGAGTACAGGGTGCCTTACTAGCCGTTAGGTCCCCTCGACCCGCAGATCCCCACGGGGCCAAGAGAACGTTGAAGTAGCAAACATACACTAGGGTCCTGTTCCACCAATAGACTACAGGCCAACGATACTTCCGTCTCTCCTGAGATCTCGAAGCCGAAATGGAATGTACATTGTGTTCAACCCTGGGCGAAAACTCGAAGGTTGATGACAAGTAACACATGGGCGCATAGTACAAAGCAGGTACCCACCGGTTCCGAAGGCATGTTAAGCTAGCTTTCTGCTAGACGCGAGATACCCACTCTGCACGTGAAGATGCGACCAGGCCAATAAGAGCGGTGGGAGAGGTATTAGCGTGTTCTGCCGAAACATCGAGGATTGTAGTGTTTTCGCAGGGGCCTGAGATGCATTCGTGCATGTATGACGACGGATGAATTCTTATCGGAGTGATGGTGCTTTCTCAGCGTCCAAAGAAACCTGACCGCAACCTCGTAACGTTATTTATCTGCAAGCTTGTCTCGCGGCTAATCAGTCGGGGGCGGTTGATGAACGTGTTGATGCTGCGTATAAATGAACAGGTCGATGTTGTTACCTGCGACGGTGTTGTGCCTCGGCTCACAGTTGAATTAAGAAGGTTCACTGATTCCTGTGACCATCTCTCACCCAACTTGGAAGTCACACATGTCAGGGACCATTTGCAGTTCACGAGTGTACATAGCCATGACCAAGATGTGTACGACAACGGCTAGCATGCAAGGTCTGCCTATAGGTATTCGATCGAGAGGGATATCCATATAGTCAATCGGACAAGGAGCGCGAACGTAGTGCTGCGAGGCAGGGTGCAGAAGCCTGGTTGATGAGAAGGGAAGCATGAGCAGGTAAACTTCATACACAGCATCTCGTATTGCGTGCCGCGAGGGGTTTCGGATACCGAAAGCGTTCCAGTGTAACTATGATGCGGGCTGCTGCAGCCAAAGTATGCTAAGATGAAAGTGTAAGGTTTCATTGCCGTTGCGAGGAAGACTTAGTGGTAGTTGGAGACACACCCTACAGCAATAGTTAGGATTCTTTCAAAAGGAATACACTGCGAACATCACTGAGCACGAAAGCAAAGATATGCAAAGGCAGTGTGTTGCGATGCCTTAAACGGGAGGAACATACAGCTTGCGGCTGAACAGGGGATCGGGTCGTACAGCGTCGATCCACAATGACGTACAGCAGCCCGTTCGCAGCAAGACGTAATAATTTAGAAGAAGTAATTCAAAGTTACACAAATGACGCAAGAAAGGTACCGCAACTCAAGCAAACTGAAACACGGACAAAAGCAGATCTGGGTATTCCCAAAAGCAAGAGTTCCAACAAAACGTAACCAAAACGCCATTAGCCGTGAGGCTTTCCGTTCTCGCAGGTGTCCCCAGGGTTTTCCATGCCGCGAGGCTCTCCAGTCTTAGTAGGTATAGTGTGTGTCTGTGGGGATAAAGTATGTCTTTTCGTGATGGTAAAGGAGTGTAGGTAGATTGGTTCGTGCAAAAGAGGTTGTGACACTGGAGACGCTCCGATCCAATCTACTGGAATGCGTTCATATCCGGCGATCCAGACGGTCGACGCGCGACTTGAATCCTTTGACAATCTCTCCAATGCGACGGACTTTATCGAATTCTACTTGCAGTTCATCGATTTCGTGGAGGATTGCGCGGAAGCGGGCGATTTCAGCATCAGCCATTTGCATGGCATTGCCTGCGCGGTCGTACTGCACTTGGGTTGCTGTTTGTGTCTGCTGGGTGAGCTGGCCATTGTCAGTACTACAGCACACAGAATTGAGCCTACCCAAAGACATAACAGAAGACACTCACATACTGCCAGCGCTGCTGGATAGAGTACATTAGACGGTCAAAGTGGGCGCTGAGCGCCTGCAAACTAGAAGGATCCAAGAGGAGACGGCCTTGGCTGGAGGCGTGAGAGGCAGCACGCGATGAATTGGAGCCGTGCTGTGAGGCGGCGATTTGTTGCTGGAGATATCTGCTCTCGCTCGAGTTGAGGCCCAGTTCAGACACTGGGATGGCGGACATGTGCACATAATTATCTTAAGAACATGGTCGATCGGGAAGTCTGCGCCCTGGCTTCCGCGTGTGCGACGGCTGGATAGGATTTGGGCGTAGCAATTGTTACTAGTTGGCTACGAACGCTGGGAAACGTTACAGTAGGCCTGCGTGGAGGAGGAAGGGGAATATGCAAGTTGATGTCGTTTGAGATGGGTCGGGCGGGCGAGATGCGCCAAGCGGCAATTCCGGCTGCCCAAAAGCATATCACCAAAAAGCAAGGGCATGCGAACGCCCATTATCCCACACCCTCATCTCCCCTTAGCCGGCTGCAGCCCTATGTACTGCCGTCCCCATGCGCCAGTACGCAGCCGCCGTTTGGTGTTGCAGTCGCTGCACATGTCTCTATCCGCGACGCAGCGCGTATCGCCATGAGCGAGCCAGCGGTCAGCAAGCCCATCATCTTCCCATCCGCCCACTGCGACATGATGCTGAACCACGACTGTTTGCTTTTGCGTCCGTACGACCATAGCGCTGTGCCGCACTCAACTTCTGGCTCCCATTAGAGCGCGGGATAGTGTCTCCGCACGCACACCCTCTCCACAATCTGCGACAAGGATACGTTGATTGTGCCGCGAGGTTCATGGATGAACAACGACCCCACCAGCTCGCGTGCGGAGGGGTAGGGTACTCCTGGTCGACCGTCGGCGAACCATATGCAGAAGGTGACAATGGAACGAGAGCGTGACAAACATGTGCCGCTGAACGAGTACACCAAGTATCAAGCCTCAATCTCTACGCTGTTGGTAGTCTGGCACGCGGTACATCTCTATGGCGTCGCTGGGTTCCATCATGCCGAGGCAGAAATGCGCAACAAGTTTCACAAGGAGTAAGCACGTCGAAGAATGCCTGCATAATATCCCGTGAAAGTTTGTGTCAGATTCAAGGTTCATCGGAAACACACTTCCAACATTGGTGTTGAAGTTTACTTCTTCATTGAGATGGAGACTGGTTGATCCAGGCCTTTAGCCAAGCGGCGGAGAAGCGACCGATATTGACATCGTCGATCGTCATATAGATACATGAGTATAAAAGAATAAGAGAAAGGGGTATATACAACAAGCCATCCAACGCTATGCACAAAAAACAAGAGAAAGAAACGTACTACCCACGCCTTATAAGGCGTAGTTCTCGGCGTGGAGGAAAATCTCATCCCGCCCACTATCACTCCATACACTCCTCTGCATTTGCGCAATCGTCTCACTCACGCTAATGCGCATGGTGGGTGGCCCACAAACAAACACACACGTTCTGCGCCCAAAGTTTTTGCTTAGTCCTTTGAGTAAATACGGTATATCCGGGCGTCCATATTCAGTGCTCCAGCCGTCCTTTTTCTTGACAGCTGCAGGCAGGAATGCAAAACGCATCAGGTTCTTTTGGAACTCAGTGGGTGTTGATGGGAAGCCAAAGTCGAAGCCTTGGGCGCCTTCGGTGGGATTGTGGATTATATCTGGATTTATGGCGCCGGAGCCTGCGGAGACGGCTTGATTGATGTCCAGAGAGAGGTTGCGCTCTTGACGTCGAGCAGCAAGGCCGCGTGGCGCAGGCGCTATCATATCCGGGTTCGAGCTGTCTGCTGATTCGGCAGAGTTTCGCCCACTGTTGTAGCTTGAGCGTGGTGGTGCGAGGTGGCCCCTATTGACGGGGACCATGTGCGCCTGAGGAAGTGCCGTAATACTATCTTCGTTCTCGCGACGCAGCTCAGACTCCTTCTCAGGATCTCCCTGCGCTTCATCGCGGATGAGAGCGGAGTGTCGCTTTGAGGAGACACCCGAAAGACCCGAAAGGCGGTGGTCGGCAATGTTCTGGAAAGCATCGTTGACCTTGTCGTGAAAGTACAGCGACACTGGACGAGTAGGTGTTTTCGCGCTGACAAGTCCACCGCCTGGGTTACGTTTCGCAGCGGTGATGTAGAATTGACACTGTACGGTCTCGGGTGGCGCATATTCACGGCAGATGCGCAATTCTTCCTTGAACCACTCCATGGTTTCAGGACGCTTGAGGGCCCAAATCACGTGGATTTTGCGCGTGACAGCTTTGCCATCGCGCATCTTCTTGATAAGGGAGAGCAGCTGCGAGACAATGGCAGTGATGCCACTACCTCCTGCAATGAGTACGACGTCATCGAAGGCTTCAATGCGCCGTTGCATACCTCCATATGGACCATCAACAAAGGCACGATATGTGTGCCATGGGCCATGGTCGAGAGCGTTCTGAAGAACCTTCTTTGTGAAACCACCGAACGGGCGGAAGACGAGAACCATATCCCGGTATCCCTCGCCATATTCAGATGGAAAGTCTTCACTGCATAGTGAAGCGATGGTGAAGGGGTGATTTTCAAACACTGAGATACCAGGCATGCGAAGATAAACATACTGTCCAGGTCTCCACCTCATTCGGGTTGGAATAGTAATCTTGATAGCGTTCTCTGGCATGAGCGTCACGGCGGCCTCGTCGCCAATAAGCCATGACAGTTGACCTGGACGAGTCCAATTCAGATAGAACAGCCGCATGAAGTAGGACAGTAGCCAGATGCCCAAAGTGGAAAGCAGGTAGTGCCATGATGTTAGGTAGTTGTTGCAATGCCAGAACATCATTCCGAGGAAGACAATGGCAACGGGCACGTGCAGTGCCACGAACAGTTCGTACATTCGGTGGCGTAGGGGCGCAATCGAATGCGTGCAGAGGAAGCACAAGGGAACGAGTGCTGCGATACCTGAAACTTGTCAGTATGTGATCTGCGTCTTAGATGGGAAGGTCATACCAGTGCCATAGATGTACATTCCGCTCTGTTGATTGAGCAGCTGCTGGAATGCCTGATGTGCACCCTTCTCCCAGACTGGGGTGACGTAGAAGGGTACAGTGTGCAAGATGCTCAACACGAGGCAAATATATGCTGCCCATCTGTGGAACACATTCAATCGCTCGTGGCTGATGCCCGTCACCATTGAGATGAGGTTCGCTTTAGTCGCAAGTGCCACGATCCATGGCATCAGTGCCACAGCCATCATGCCGGAGCGAACTGCCAATGGAGGTGAGCCATAAGCGATACTGTCCCAGAATAGCGGCTGTGGAAGGGTGCAGTAGAGGACTCCCAGGAGCAAGGCTAGGAGTACAATCACGATAACAGCCAAGGATGGGAACACGATTGGCCTCCATCCCTTCTTGACTCTGATCTGTGGAATCGGCCGGTAGAAGATGAACCGGAAAAACGCTATAATGTTGTTGATCGGCCCGAAAGAAGAAACGCTGGATTGTTGTTTTGGCGCACTGGGTAGCGGGCCTTCGCGTGGGAAGAACTTCATGGTGGACTTGTCAGTATCAAGTACCGACATCTCGTAATCTGTGTCGGGAGAGGATGTCGTCGAGGACTGTAATACCTCTTCTTGGTGTAATGCTGTCCGGATCTTATCCGTGAATAGATGATAGTATCGCATCAGGGCTGCGATGACCAGCAGAGGTATACAAAAGTAGACATATGCGAGCGCATATTTGCCGCTTTTGTTCCATGGATCGACGGTGTTGGCTTCTATCAATCCAGCTGGGCTTGTGCTGTTGAAAGGTATGTTTACACGTCGTAGTAATGCTGAGACCGATTCGACAATGTCTCGCTCGGCGTGTGACACTACCACGCCCAGCTGCTCCATGGCCACACCCGTCCGCTCCACGAGAGCTTCCCGAATAACCGGCATTTTCGAGTAGTCGTTGGGTTTGCTTTTGCAACAATTGGCGTGATAATCGTGAAACACTTCTGCCAGCAGAAGCCGGAATACGGCAGAGATGCGTCCTAGGCCAACGGGTCTTGGTTCGGGGTACCAAAGGCTTAATGAACATCCGGGGCTCCGTTCCTACATGGGTACCAAGACGTAGGATTGACTGTGACAATGCGCGCGAAGGTGCAGCGGAAACTCGATCCGGAGGTGTGGTTGTACCGTGGCGCAGAGATCCCTAGGTAGCGAGAACTTATCCACCGCTTAATCCAACACACAATATGATAAGAATGTTCAGTATGGATAGTGGTAGACGGCGCAAGAACAAACAAAAAAGTGTGCAACCGCCGAATGCTTATGTTCAGATACCGTGCGCGAGCAGCAGTCCGGTTCCTTAAGTTCCATGCGCAAGTGGAGTGCGGGTGACTCGCAAGGGTAAGACCCGTCGTATCGTGGCAGCAAATGGAAAATGATATTCAACCGCTCACCAGAACCCACGCTATTGGGCCAAGATGTGATAACGAGTCGAACCAGGGGTCCCAAAAGAGAAATGACGAGCCCAAAGCGCCGTCACATTCGTGGGCTGCAGCAATACACATATTAGATTGTCCGAGAGCTAGTTGCTATCGCCGCACTGCGCATCATGCAGGATCAGCGCTGTGACTGGCGAGTGGCGGTCCGTCAAGGAAGCGGACCGGCCTTGGTCATCCCTCTTGAGCGGGAGGCGCTCTCGGCTGCAGCGGACATCGCCATTCGATCTATGGCCGTTTCTTACATGCTCTTCATCTTGAGATAGCTCTGAGGTTGTTGCACCACATGAACGTCGCAGGCCCCCCTTCATACCGGCCTAACATCTGATGTCAGATAGTTCGTCATCTTAGTCTCAGAGCATATTCTGCTCATCAGTCTAGCGCTATAGCGTGTTAGCAGAATCACCGAGACATATCTCGCAGCCGTATCACAGACTTCAGGGTTCCTGCTCCTCGGTAGCTCGGATCCATCTGGTGGACCAAAGTGGGCTGGCCTTTCGTTCGCATGACCATGGATTGAGCGAATTGGAGGATTGAAGCCCTAATGCCCTGAGACCCTTGCTGGGTAGACTGACAGCCATGCATGGGAAAAAGCAAGATTGTGGAGCGGGGTGCATTGGTGTTGCGAAGCTTTCACTGGCCGTCGATCGAGGTTTTAAGCGCTGACCATCCATAAGAAGCTTAGCCTGCAGTCAAGCTTTTGATGGCCCGCTGAGGATCCCACGCTCGTCCCTCGTTGGTTGGAACAATTCATCCGACACTTCACACCATGAATTGCACTACATCATGTACGAGCGTTGAAGCTCGGTAAATCGCTTGAAAAGTTGATGGAAAAGAGTCGGTCAAGGGTCTAATCGCACGGCCTGGGTCGGTCCACCCTTCTTCCCGTCCCATCTCTAGGCAAGAGTGGATCCTCTCTACCACGATGTCTACCACAGCTCGGTTTTGATCTTGGATTCGCCAAACACGCACAGAGCGGTCACAGTCCGGCAGGTCCGGCGCACTTATCCTGGGAAAAGTGATGATTATCGTGATACAGTCATACCCTCAAACGCAAACTTCTTATCCTGCATGACCCTTATTGCGATCCAAGTCCAGACCAGTCGTGTGTCTCTGTATACAAACACACAAACACAGGTTCCAGCACCTCGCAACCGTTAGGCGCCCAAAGACCGCCCTGGAGGCCGCCCCGCACGTCAACGTACATACGCGATGCGTAACCGCCAGCCCTACGACCCTCAATTTGCCCAATGCGATCAGATTAGTGTGAGTATCGATAACCCAAAGTGCCGGATTTTCAGGTACACTCAATTTCCAGACTGTCTACGCGCTCAAGTACGTGCAGTGGGGTTGGTGGCTGCAACTCTAATCGAACATGCTAAGTTGCCACGATGTAGTCAGCCCGAGGTCTCGGGTAGTGTGCACGTCGAGCGCTTGGATAATGTCTTGGGCGACTTTATGGGCCTGGTGGCACTTCAAGCGTCTTCGAGAAGGGTGGCGATGTAGATCTTGCTGGGAATATATTACTTTGCAGCAGAGAACGTGGGTTCAGCGTACCGAGCGCGCATACCCTCATTGCGGCACTGTGATCGCCTCTCGAAGCGCCCAGCCAGCATGATCTCAGTCGCCTACTATGTGAAATGCTACTCAGTGATCCATAACCGGCGATATCGGATGAAATCGCGTTCGGTATCTCACATGAAAACGGTACCCAAGCGTGCTATAAGTTCCAAATATACCACCCTCACTCACACTGATAGTTCTTACCGGCTGAAGATCGATCATGGCATTCCAATCTGAATTAGAACTCGTAACTCACGCGCACGTCGGCTTCGATCAAGCGCGGCAATTTATCCTATCTTACCTGCAGGACACGTTTCGAAACATCCGCCCAATGACAAGGCTCCGTCGGAGCGAGCGAACGCAGTGCAACGGCGCTGTGTATGCATACTCATATATTTCCAGTTGCTCGGGTCCATATTCCGCTGTTCAGCAGCAGCTCGTAGTCTCATACGGCGATTGTAAATTCCAGTCGACGCTGCTGTGCTGTGTCAAGGCCAACATTGCAAGCACATTGGTCTAAT
Source organism: Alternaria postmessia (assembly GCF_024291825.1). Taxonomy (NCBI): domain Eukaryota; kingdom Fungi; phylum Ascomycota; class Dothideomycetes; order Pleosporales; family Pleosporaceae; genus Alternaria; species Alternaria postmessia. The sequence goes on from NW_026260111.1 coordinate 219,036, forward strand.
CCTGGATATGTTCTGCTCTTACTCCACGAATGACTCCACACCACATCCAACCACAATGATGAGCATTGGCCAGGTAGGTCGGATGTGGGAACTAGAGGACAATGACCTAAGATGAGCACAATTGGCTCCGGCACGTGAGAAATTGACGTTCACGATGTACGCATATCTCTCTCATAGGATGTTGAAATGGTCTTGTCTTTTATTGAAGAAATTGGGATGCATTTTGCTGATTGTATTCAAATCAATGGGTGAGTTCAGCATAGGAGTTATGAACTTGGCGGAACAAGCTAAACTCATGGGAAATCTCATCCTTCTATTCACGCTCGAGGATTTCAAAGCCTCGGGCAGTATGCAACCGAAAATTGCAGGGCTTAGGGATATTTGAGTAATAGATAAAACATATTGGAAAGCTAATACTACGATAGCATGGCCTCAAATTTCTCTCCAGCTATACGATTCAACCCGTCTATATCTCCGCATGCGTCGCAATACCCCACTTCTGCAACAGATTATGCCTGTGCCAATAGCTTCTGTATACCTTGCCCCAGAAAAAGAACACGGGAGTCGTGATGATCATTGCGCCAGCGATACCGGCAAAGGTATAGAACACAACAGCAGGTCCTTCGCTAGCCGCCCAATCATTCACAAAGTATGAGAAGCCGTAGAACAGGAAGTTCTTGAGAACCATGTTGATGATGAAGACCTCAGAGCTGATATCGCGGAAGGAATCCAGGACATAAGATGAGGCAGAGATTGCGGCTATGACGATTCCGAAGAGGTCCATGCCATGGAAGAAGGCTGTAAGATAATATGATTTGCCCTCCTCGGCGAGATGACCGAACAAGCATAGACCTATGACAATCGTCACGGACGGAATCATAGCAAGTAGACGATACTCCGGCTCGTAGATTCCATTGTTCTTCTTCGCGCACCATTTGATAAGAGGGTCGAGTGTCGCGCCAAGGAGGATCGATCCGAGAAGGCCACCCAGAAAAGGTCCCAAAGAGAGGTAGCCAACACCAGCTGCGCTGAGCAGATATGGAGGAGCCATGAAGATCTGGGCCATGACGTATGATTGTGCAACAAAGAAGGCAGTGAGCCCTCCTGTCACTATGACCATCCAGAGTACAGCCATGTTTGCGCAAACTGCAAAAGGCGCAATGACGAGCTGCAGCAGGTTATCATCTGAGTACGTCCCTGTAAAGATGGCGAGTTCCTGTACGTAGGTCTTTTTTGGGCGCAGGGCAGGTGGGGAGCTGGTCGCCGTCTCGATCTTCATCATGTCGTCGCTTCCGGCTTTCTCGCTGTTACCGGCATGTCGCTTCTCGGTCGCTGCAAGGTCTGCGAGGTTGTCGTTGGATAGCTCATCGATATCGTACCGATGATCACGAATGTAGTTGGTTTCTGGAACGAAAAAGAAGAGAAGAATGACTTCGAGAGCCACGAAAGGGATGAGGATGTGGAACAGATAACGCCATCCGAGATTCGTTGCAATAGGTCCGACAATGATAGCAGAGAAGTTCGACGCGGCGCCCAAGATGAATTGGATGAGTGTCATGAATCCGCCACGCTGGTGGACGAAGAAGAGATCACCAATCATGGCGACTACGAGGGACTCGAAAGCAGAGCTACAAGAAGTTAGCACATGTCATCCTTAGAGTGAGATCATACGCACACAGAACCTCCTTGAATGATACGCCCAGCTAAGAGACCCTCGTAGCTGTTTGCAGCACTGCAGACTACAGTCCCAAGCAGACCGAAGAGCGACGCAATTATAAGCTGGGGACGTTTTCCATACTTCCTAGACAATGCACTGACGATAGGTCCGACGCCTCCAGTCACCAGTAGCATATATCCGGAGATGACTGTGATGTCTCCGACACTCTTTCCATAGTCTGCTGCGATGAGTACCAGTGCAGGTGAAAGAAGGGGAGATAGCACGGCAGCGTAGAGTATAGAGCCGTAGGATACGATGATCATAATGACCATCTTCTTGGTGTATGACCAATTTAATGGATCATTGGGGTCTTCGGAACTGCATCGTATCAGTCATGTTGTAGGTACTATGGACTGAACACGCAGCTCTTTAGCAGTACTTACGGTTGTGGTATCAGAATAACGTCTGCATCTTTGCCAGTGCCACGCTTCAGGCTCGCCGAAGCCACTTCTGAGACATTGAGAGGATTCTGTTCCTCGCTGAGGATGACGGTTGCAGGCACATGCGCAAGATGCTTATCCTCGACGATACCGAGGAAACCCATGGTGACGGTTGTACCCGCACAATACTAAGAAAATTTCCGAAGATGTAACGAGGAAGTTAAAAGCAATGTTAGGAATCCCACGAATGGTTCCAGAATACAGGTGTCAACAACGTGGGACAGCGCGCGTTATGAATGATCGGCATCCCCAAGTTTCGTCCAGCTCTGCCGCTACCATCGACCAGGGGTAGCGTGCGCCTCCTGGGGGTTCAGTGTCCAAAATGTGGTCTCTGCGACCCCCGCACAGCTCTCATTCATCTGAAGCCCCACAGGGGGCCGGCAATCCATAGGTTTTTGTGCGCCAATGTTGGAGAATTCCTTGTCGAAAAATGCACGTCTGGACCCGGGACGAAAGAGCTTGCAGCTTATCTCATGTATTAGGGATGCAGGGCCCAAACAGCGCATATTCATGCATCTCAGATACGTTTAGCCTGATTGCATTGCCAGACAAAGGTGTTGAATGCCATCAAAGCGAGCATTTGGACGTAAGGGAGGCGCACAGCTTTAGCAAAGGTGCACACTCTACTGGTAAGTTTGGCCATCGCACCCTGCGAAGACGGGAGGCAGCCACCAATTTTGCGGAGAGGACGCTAGCTACCCCGCAGAGCCCCACAGCTGAGACTTAGCGCGTGAATTGGCTAGCCGTGGCAAGCCCGATCAGCACCACGAGATTTCGCAGTCGTAGTCTTTTCTCCAACTCTTTGGTATAGTCATCAAGATATCGCAGCTCTCACGGCTGTCGATTCGACCTCGACTTCCGCCATATGCCGTGGGGCAGATGACAGCACTTTGTGATCGCGACTCCCATCAGCCATGGCGTTGTTCCCGCCGGGTCTAAACAACATGTATGCGCCCATTGATGTGCGGTACAGCATAAACATGGTCAACCAAGTCGAAACCGAGCTTGCGCACTCTATCTACGACTTCAATCACTCGCTACCAGAGCTTCCACTGGGGCGAGCGCTGCTGTCAAAGCATCAACAAAGAGGCTCGATCTTCAATAAAGCTCCAAAATGTGCCGTGAATCTCGAATGCGTCATCTCGTGGCGCAGACGAGTCATCTAAGGTCGCATCGCGAGATGCCGTTCTTGTTTATTTTACGATAAGCGGAGACTAAAATGTTGGGGGGTTCGTGGCGCTTCCGACATCTGGCGATGACGGGACAGAGTGGCCAGTGCACTTTGAAGGAATGGATCTTGTATTATGCTGTTCAGAAGGCTGAACGCTTGGGTGCAAGTACGACGTATGCATTGTCATGCATGCGGATAGGTAGGATCTTAGGCATTGCGAGGCATTTCTTGGCGAAGACTATGAGCATCTGATGGGGTCACTCACCAATACTTCAATCTTTAGGATTGTGTCCCTTATTGCTGCTGCTGCTGCTGCTGCTGCTTGACATCTCCCCAGCTACCTACCATATGCCGAAGCACAAAAGTCTTCATCTGCATTCCAGACATCAAGCACCCTAAAGGTACTCACTACCCAGGTACACCTGGTCATGAAGACTCATGAGTACTAGGAATACCCTTGAGTATTGCTAGTTTATCGAAGCTATGCGTAGCATGAGTACTTGATTGCGATAGAGCAGCTGTAAACTACCATGTCAGTCTAGGAAGTCATATGGACATGCGACAGCATACTCAAAACACTGAGGAGAAGACCTCAATGGCACCAAGAGGCGCTCATCTCACATATGTTCCTTGTACGCTGCTCTTGACTGACAGGATACGGCAACTCTCACGCCCAAATATCGTCCAACAAATTTGAGCCACAACATATCGCAAAGGCTCTTAGGATCGTGCATCGACTCGGCCTATTTCAACCACACCTGGAACCAGGGAAGTAGACTGAACGTCCAAATTGGGCTCTAGGCAAGACATAGAATTAGCTGCTCACTCACTTACGTAGGCTAGACTGTACAAATAGCGAGGCACTGCTGAGATGAAGGTGAGTCGCAGAAGCTTCCAGTAGCCCACGTAGTACCGTAACAATCAAAGTCCGTGCCCGTCGCGCTTTCCTAACAGTATTTGACCCCGCAAACAGAGGCTAAAAAGACGACTCACCTCACTTGCAACAGACAGGGTAACTTCCGGTTGCTATCTCACCAGCGATGACACGCCGGGGAGGCGGCAAGCCACCATATCACTGCGCGATCTGCGAGCAATCCTTCACCATCAAAGCTGATCTCCGCCAGCACACTGCCAATCACAGCGACACAAGCAATAAGAAGCTCATTTGCGCCACTTGTGGGTGGAATTTCGATGACTCCCACGCCCTAGAGCTTCATCGAATCCAGAGTAGCCACGGAGATCCACAGACAGCTCGCCCAAACCCGCGAAACGAAGACTTGGAGCCCCTCACAGAAGAATCCGAAATGGCAGTCACCTGCAGTCGGTGCCAGAAGACCTTCAACAACCAGAAACAACACAATGCCCACCGCAGCAACGTCGCCTCTGACTGTGCCGATTGGAGGCACACTGCCCCAAAGCACTCCACCACATCTCCCGAAGCTGCCCGGGGTTATGTTGACCTGGACAGACCCAAAGACGGATCGCCAGTCGTACCCTTCTGTAAGGACCCCAACGCATCATCATCATCAGAAGCTGATACTGTTGACAGCGACGACGGAGTAAAATGCCACGATTGCAAGCGTGTGTTCCACTCGAGAGGTCACTACAACAACCATATGCTAGGCTGCACGCCCATCTCGTCGTCCAAGAAGCACCGCCAAGTACTGAAAGCCACTAAACCAGGTAGCAATACACGGACAATCACAAACCACGTAAGAGCTAGTCCGCAGCAACGCCAGGCCCCTACAGCAGCACCCGCACCTCGCGCCCAATCTTCCTCGTCCACCTTGTCTGCTCCAATCAATGACTTGAGTAGCTTCGCGTGCAATTTCGAAGGCTGCGGTAGGGTATTTAGGTCGGAAGCTGGCCTTAATCAACACAAGACTGATGCCCATGGTATTGGTGGTCAGGCACTGAATGCGGTCGGTCGAGCCGTGAGGGAGCAGATGAGGCAAGAAGGCCTACTACTGCAACCTTCTTCCGCGTCATCTCGAGGTCGTGGTCAGCGAGGTCGCCCTGCCCCACGCGCGTCACCTTCCGCTCCTCGTGGTGCTCCTTCGGCGTCTCGTATGGCACCTCCAGCACCCCAAATGACACCTTCCAAACATCGTACGACGCAGCAAGTACCCTCGCAGCCCCTAACCTTCGCTCGTCCTATGCCAATACAACATCATATGCCACCTACTCAGCCAATCCAACTACCCAGCAGTACGATCATGAGCGGTGTTGCCGAGCTAGATCAAGCCAAACAAGTCCAAGCGAAGATCCTGCGGCTTCTAATCCAGTCCGACATCTTCATTCAACACGATGGTAAGATGAACGTCTGCGGGATTGACTGGACTCGTGTTGGTGTCGCAAAACAGCATGAAGTCGTTGCCATGTTCGATACCATGTGCCATCTCCCGAAGATTCTACAAGGCGAATACGTACCGGCTCCAAAGGCCTTCAAGGACGACTACAACACCGAGTATCCGTTTAGCGACTTTGAGCCCTCTCCCGCTCGTAACCCATCAAAGCCTGCTTTGGATGTTGTCGCCATCTCATGCAGTAAAGTTGTGCTTAAGGGCGGCTTTCAGGAGATTGTGAAAATCGCAGCTGTCGACCTTGCCACCTGCCGAATCCTCATGAATCACCTCGTCTGCACAGATCCGCACGCTGAAGTCTTGGATTGGCGCTCCGCGGTCACCGGCTTGTTCAGCTGGAGGGATATGGAAGCAGCTCGAAAGTCTGGATACAAGGTCTTCAAGGGCTGGATGGCAGCACGGAACGCACTACACAAATTCATCGACAAGGAGACTATCGTGGTCGGCCACAATCTGCGCTCGGATCTCGATTCCCTGCGCATGGTCCACGGACGTGCTGTTGATATCGCCAAGGTCGTTGAGAAAGCTGCTCAGGGTCCGCTCAGTAAGGCGCAGCTAGCATTGGATAGTCTGTGCAAGACTTATTCTGAGATTAGTCTTAGGAGTGACCCAGAATATGGTCGGGATAGCCTCATGAACGCCTTTGCAGTACGTGAGTTTGGTCTTTGGGCACTCAAAAACAGGGAGCAGCTCGCCCGGATTGCTAAACAGAAGAGTCTGGACTACCAGGCCACCATGCCAAGAGCTGCTGTTGTGGGAGCTTGATGAGGTCCGCAAATGCGAAGAAGGATAAACAGGATTACGATAACGAAAGCAACGAACTAAACACACATACCTGCCGATTGATATGAATTGTGACCTGTGATCTAGCTCTTCTGCTGCTCTTCCTGTTCCTTCTCCACAACATCAACCACGAAAGCACCACCCAGCAATATCGCCGGTTCCTCGAGACTATGATGTTCATAACTCAGTGTTCCCACACCACCCGCCTCTAGAATCAAACTAGGATTCTCCTCCAACTTCTTGCCCACCCACCTAGCCGCAAAAGCTCTCAGAATATGACCATGCGCCACAATCAACACATCATTAGGTTTTCCATCTTTGCCAAATTTGCCCTTGTGGTACTTCTCCCTCAACTCCTTGATCAGCTTGTCCAACCTCTCCGTGACATCCTCCGGGCTCTCACCGTCTTCGCAACCGTCCTTCCAGATATCCCAGTCTGCGCCTAACCCGCGGCTTTCACGATCCTTCTTGATTTCCGAAGTGACGCGGCCTTCGTAGGCGCCGTAGTCCCACTCTCTGACTGCCTCTGTTACCTCTATTTTGGCGTTCGTGCGGATATCTGGTGTGTGCGGTTTGGAGGAGTCGTGCCAGGGATAGCGTTCTTTGCAGCCTAGGTTGAGGAGCTCAAGAGTGCGTTGGGCGCGTGTGCGGGGAGAAACGTAGCTGTTGAGTATCAATGTCAGCCGTGGGGTCTTTGGTTTAAAAATATTTCTGGCTGGAATCGAGAACGTACATGTGTGCTAGGTTGCTTGGTACAATCAATCTGTCGTCGCCTACAAGCGCTTTGCCTGTGGATTTTACACGCTTCTCGCCGTTTTCTGTAAGCGGTATGTCCGAGACTCCTGTGTGGCGTCCGTTGAGTGACCATTCTGTTTCGCCGTGGCGGATTATGAAGACTCGTGGGTCGGGCATTATGTTTATCAAGAGACTTGCTATCGCAGTTGCTGGGAAAGGAAGATGGGAACAACGCGAGGCGACGCGAAGGGATCGGGTCAATTGACGGTTCAGAGATGATGCGCGTTTAGAAGAAGATATTGAGAGAGGTTTGAAGAAGATAAACTACAGGGAAAGTGTTAGTTGAAGTATGCGCGACAGGTGCGCGGCAGCTAGCGGAGCTCAGTCCGTATGTATGACGTTCGTATGGGAATTGATTAGCATGGTGGGGCGTGCCAGGGACGTGTTCAAGCTACCCCACCATGTCCGCTTCGTGCGCCTTGTCATGCTTCGACGCGCAAAGTAAGCGTTGGTAATCACCTTGTTCGGGAAACATGGGTGAGAGATCAGGTTCGTGAAACACCGAGTGCCATCATCTATGCGGAGGAAAGGAGCAGTTGTTGCTACAGTAGAAGCAGAGCGCAAAGTGTCTGAACTGACAATGAAACCAGTCTGAAGATGCCCGGGCAGATATAGATGCTTGGATTTACACGATGCTCGTTGAACTAAGTGTGCGAAAGCTACCCGTATTACTCTTCCTCTACAGGGCTCTCGTTCAAAAGGCTGTCGTCTGCTACACACTGGGAGTACCATTCTATCGAAGATCAGCTTCATAACATAGGACGTGGGCCGTAGCAATCTCCACATACCATTCTGAACCACACAGGTTGCTCCCTTGACACATACTGTGCAACCAGCCCAAGGAACACCACCATCCCAGCCTCCACATTTGTAGTAGAGAGGGACAGGGCATCTGGTGCTGCTCGGGCCAACCTCTTCAGTGGTGGTCTTGGTGGGCTTTACCGTCGATTTTGTCGTTGTTTTGATAGTGGTCTAAGTGTGTCAGAAGAAGTCAAAAACAAAATCATGTCGGATCAGTATGTGACTAGCCTTTGTGGGCGTTGGAGTTGTCTCTGGTTTCTTGCTTGATTTGGGCGGCTCTGGCTTCTTCGTTGTGGTCGGCTCCGGCTTCGTGCTCGTCTTGGGCGGTTCAGGTTTCTTGGTGGTTGTAGTTGTGATCTTGCTTGTTGTTGGCTCTGGAACACCCGGCGTAGTGCGGCTGATGTTATCGGTGCATCCACCCTTGGTACAAGTTATTATGTAGGTCTGGCGTGGTTCGAGGGCGACATGATTGTTGGCCGGCGCCTGTTGGTAAATCAGTACAAGATGTCTAGCTTAACGGCGAGATACATACTGCAAGGCACACTGTCGAGAGGCTTGTCGCTAGAAGCGCAAGTATAGTAAGCTGCATGGTGATGGACAGATAATAATGCTTCAGTGAACGGAAATGCTGAGCTAGCTGTGGAATTCGGCCTCGTGGGCCATGGAAAGCATCTTATAGCCACAGACCTTTGCTGCTAGTCTAAGGAAGTCACCACCAGGCTCAACAATTGCTTCATGGCTACAGTTCTAGATACCCGCGGCTCCAGTGTAGACAGCAGTCTAACTGGGGCCAAGGTAAAATACGAGGCCATCTCAATCTGCTCGTGCATTCGCCTATATTGTGGCTAGCGAGTTTGTGTGCCATAATGATGGTACAGGCAATGTAGAGCCTACCGAGAGCTTGTATGGTTAGTCAGTCAGTCAGAGAAGGCAAAGCACTCAGAACGACACATTTGGCGAAGGCTGGCAAAATGAAAAAACAGGTTCACCTGGGTATACGCCCGTGTTTGGTGTTGTGTATTGTAGACTGCTTCTCGAATAAGGCTGCCCACGATGCGCGGCTATACCCATATTTCGACTGAACCTAGTCTCGGCCACGAGTTGAAGCTCGGTTGCGTTCCGAGAAGGTTCGCGACTGGTTTTGATACTATTCTTGTTCACGACGACTCTTATAGACGGGGATGTGTTTTAGCCGCAAATTGATACCCAGTCGACCCTTGTCCGACCACCAGACTCAGATGCCACTCAAGCTGACCATGACTTGTGCGACTTTCCAGATCGCGCAAGCTTAGATTGTTCGATACAAGCAGTGAGACTGGTAGTCGGAACAGGTTACGAGGAATCCGAGTGACGCCGCGGATGATCGCGGCATCGTACCGTGACCCGGGGGCAGGTGAATGTAAGGCAAGCAAGCGATGCATTACACACTGGGCCAGACCGTGGGTATACACTGTTTAAGCTTGTTCTAGGCAAATGACATTAGCAGTGCGCTTACACGCACATCGGTGAGGATGAATGATGGTCCGTGTCCAGGGCAAAAGGGTCTTGTCCAAATCATTCACTGCCTGCCCCATTCTGCTGAAGGGTACCATTGCCCAGAAGGTCACCAACGCCAATCCATTTCCTGACAAGGAAAGCACCCTGCGGCCTCAGCTTTCTATAATAGCCCTCTTCTTTCTCGAGTATCTCGAAGTTCCGCTTCTTGTACCACTCCATGCCTTCCTCGTTGGCCTCCCACACGTGCGCCGTGACACAGCGCACACTATGAAGCTCGACGGCCTTCTTCACTACAGCCTGTAGAAGATGCATGGCAATGCCGTGGGTGCGGTAGGGAGCCAGGACACCAATGGTAGAAATGTATAATTGCGAGGAAGGCAGTATGCGACATCGAACGGCACCAACGAGGTTTGGCTTCTCTGCAGGCGATGTCGAGCTGGCATTGGTAGGCGAAGAGTGCCACACTGCCACAAGGGTAATGCCATGGTGTGGCTCCGTCATAGTCTCTTTGTAGAAGGTCTCCGGATAGGATATAGGGAGAGTGAGGGTATTCAAGCGCTTGAATGATGGCAGCAAGTCTTCGGAAAGGGGTACGAGTTGGACGTTGGGCGGCAGAGGACGTAGGGCGAAGAGGTGCGGAATGGCGGGTTGCTGAGGGGAGAGGGAAATGGGCGAAGGTATGCGCGAGATGGCAGGCGTGACTGCTCGAGACGGACGAGGGCTTTTCTTGGACCGCGGTCTTGAGGGGGCTTGGAGGAAGTCGTCAGGTATGTCATTCCAGTTCTCCATTGCTGAGGGCGTAGGCGTTGTGTTGGAGGGCACGCGCGTAGGCGCTGAAACTGACTTTGGGGGAGGTGGCGGTCGGTTCGTCCTTGGCGACACAATTGGAGGAGCATTTGGGGGTTGTCCAGGTTGGCTGTCCTGACTTGGCTTCTTCAGCCAATTGTTCAGTGAAGACTGCATCGCAAGAGGAGGGGGGTCGAGTGGGTTGTTGTGACGTAGGCAGTTTGGAATGATAATAATCTAATGGTGTGACTGCGAGACCAACGAGTCGCTCGGCTTCTGTCCTCGCGATAGTCTGTGAATTGCCAAGCAGAGTTGTTTACACTGGACAAACACAAACCCGAGGGGAAACTTTCTGGTACTGACGCGCCTCGACATGGTTTACAGGGATGGTTCTTAGCGTGCTTTCGTCGGCCAAGCCGTCAGCTCCGACTTCCTCGCAGGAAACAGCATCATCGCCCTAAATATCCCCAGTCCCACCACCGCAACCATGGGCGCCGAGAACTCGAAACCCTCGTCAGAGGTCAAGCAGCATGTCTTCTCCTCGTACGTCGCAGTCCCCGCCGTCAATGGCTCTAGCCCCTCCCACGAGATGCAGCGAGCAAGTGACGTCGTATGCTGATAATTTGCGCGCAGAGATCACCCCTACAGCTTCTCCAACGAACTCGTCGGATCGCTGCAGAAGAACACTTTCGTAGGTTCCATGGCTCACATGGGCGAATTGCGGCTAACACAGCGTAGACAGACTCGGCGCGATCGAGACAGCAGGAACTCCAATACCAGGAACGCCTAACCGCCGAGCTCGAGAAGCTGCGCGAGCAAGAGACGCAGAACTTCTCCAAGTTCAGCGAAACCCTCTCCGGAGAGAGCCAACAGTCGGATGAGCCCTCCCTGGTTGAGAAGATCCAAGATGCGACATCCAGCAGTTCAACCCTCGCCGAGAAGCAACGACAAAAGGACATGAGCAGGGACAGTGTCACCAAGGAGATTGAGCAGCTCAAGGCCAAGTTGGAGCAGAGGAAGAAGCTGGAACAGGCCGATGCCGACGTCACAAAGGCAAAGGAGGCTGTCGTCTCATGTCTGAGGACCCACGACCGACGACCGCTGGATTGCTGGAAAGAGGTCGAGACCTTCAAGCACGAGGTAGGCCGGCTGGAGAAGGAGTTTGTACAAAAGACCATCCGATGAGTTATGCCGAGCAATCGACCTTTTGGGGCGGGGGGAAGGCGCCCTTGTATAGTTGGGTTTGGTAGGATATAGCATCCTGCGGCATTTCTTATCTTCGAATCCTTACTTTGTCTATTACCGTACCTTGCGCCTTGCTACGCACACCGCAATTATACCAACCCCTTGGGACTGGGCGGGGTACTCTTACCGCCTTGCTCCTGCCACCACAAGCCACGTCTATTTCTACCGACTACTCCTCATATTTTTCTCCCTCAGCACCTGTCTTACGCGCCTAATTTTGCAGTTTTTTGCTTAGTACTACTGCTTCACCACTGATCTGTAATGGCTGTTCTCACTCACTTTCACCGCGCGTCTCAATGTGGGAACACATTTAGGCGCCTAATCGTTGCAGTAACTTCGCGTCCTCATCTCGCAAGTCCCTTCTCACACAATCCAACACTCTACAGGCCTTCTTACACACTACTCAGTTTCTACACAGCCGATCTACAAAATTGTCTCCACTATGTCCTACCGCCGTGGGAACGCTGTCGATGACAATGAGAGTTGGAACAGTAGCGATAGTGACATCGCGCTCCTCAACTACTCAGAGGATGAGTCCGACTATGAGATTGTCACAAACGCCACCCGAGCTCATACGGCCTCTAAAAATCGACAAAGAACAACACAGAAGCTTGCATCTTACGGTGATATTTCTCTCCCGGATATCACGATACAGAGGTTCAAGATGGCCAAGGGCATCATCGTTAGACCTGGTGACACGGTAGAGCTCAGGGACCATTCAGAACAAGAACTAGAAGCTATGCACAGCGGCGACTTCCTCCGCATCAAGACCATCATTATGAACATGCAGACAGATGAAGTCCGACTGAGAGGCTATCGACTGCGGCGCACTAAATACCTAGGCCAGATTTTTGACTGTAAGTGCAATTAATAGAGGATTAGACGCCTACTGACCTGATAGGGAAACTCAACGAACTTGGAATGGTGCTACGCGTCGATGAAGATGATAGCCGTTCGCCTCTTGTCGCCGGCATGGAAGATGTGAAGATTGAAGAGGTGGTCCGTTTACGCGAGTGCACACTCACGAACAAGCCTTACCCGTTTATGAGCTTCCGAACAGACGGCAATACTGCGTACCCAAGTGGTATGAGTGATGACGAAATTAAGCGGCAGATCTTCCACGAGAGTCGGCTGACATGTCGTGTCGTTAACGTACTCTACATCAGCAGAGGCAGAAACAAGCCTTATGGTGGCATCGTGCGTCATCTACACACCCATGAGGCCGACAAGTCGGAAGACTGCATCCCAGATCCTGGCTACTCGCGAGAGACACCTATCTCTGTAGAAGATGACGACTGCGTTCTTGTTAGCAAAGATTCATCTGTACGGAAGCGACGTACTCGTGACGACTCTCCCGACTTTGAAATCCTCGAAGATAAGCCCCCAAAGCGTAAGATTGCAAATCTGCTAAAGCAGGGTCAGCTAACATTTGGGGACGTGTTCTGCGGAGCTGGAGGTGCGTCCCAAGGCGCTGCCCAGGCGGGCTATTATGTCCAGTGGGGACTTGATAATGATGAACGCGCACTGGATTCATACAGCCTTAACCATCCTGGTGCGTATTCATTAAAGATGAACGCTCACGACTTCCCGCCAGAGGGTATTAGCAAAGAAAATTGGAGGGTTGACGTCCTTCATCTATCGCCCCCATGTTGCTACTGGAGCCCTGCGCATACCACTGACGGCCCTAACGATCAAGCCAACTACGAAGCAATATACACTGTTGGTCCTATCCTGAAGAAGGTGAAGCCTCGGATTGCAACCCTCGAGCAGACATTTGGCCTCGCCACTCACGAGCAGCACAAGCGCAACTTTCTCATGCTACTATATGACATCGGTCAGGCCGGATACGATGTCCGCTATAAAGTCCAGGATCTATCGCAACACGGTCTTGTGCAAAAACGGAAACGTCTGCTGATCATTGCTGCAAGACGAGGAACACCTTTACCTCCATTTCCAAAACCCAGCCATGGCCCTCCAGGAAGTGGCCTCAAGCCTTTCGTGTACATCGACGAAGCCCTTACGCATATCACTCGCCAGGGACCACGCGCTATGAACGACCCATACCACCAGCCAAAACTGTACACCAACCCTAGGCCAGCCTACGACCCACACACATTCCTTAAAGGCTGCATCACTACTGGTGGTACTACCGCGACTCATCCGTCTGGCGAACGTGCGTTCACACCACGCGAACTCTCCCTCTTCCAGAGCTTCCCATATGTGTATGAGTTCACAGGCACTAAGAGCGATGCTACAAAACAGATTGGCAATGCATTCCCTCCTATAATGGCACAGGCTATGTACCAGATCATAGCTAAGACCCTCGACGCCTTTGATAACGGCCTCATCGGAGCGGAAGATGATCTCTCGGAACTGGACGCTCTGCTGGAACAGAGGGGTGGGAACCATGCACAACAGCGACGCATTGAGAATGCGTTTCCGTCTATGAACCTTTCTGATGGAGTACTGAACGGCATCAATGACTTCTCTGACAGGAGCATAGCTTCGGGCAGCAGGAGCAATAGGCGACGTCGCGAACCTAGCATTCCAGGTCAAGATGATGAGATCATCTACGTATCGAGCGACACTGAATGAAGGTTTAGGATCGCTCCTGGACGAAAAGGAAAACGTCACTATGCCGTTTCACACTCACGTTGTGAGAACCTGTTCATGTACGACCTACCGGAAGGAGCGGGCTTATGTTTTGCTTTAGCTAGTCACGTAACAAAGCCAAGACAGACAGAAAATACAAAATCCGTTCACTTCTTGCCTCAGGTCTGTGCGTGGCAATATATGTTACCTAACATGTTTCTCTTCTGGGTCTGCTATCTGTTACGGATGTAAAAATGCTCTGTCACAATCACTCCTCTCATTGCTTATATGGCGACATAATACACTAGAAAACGAACGTTCGGTAGAAACCAAGTGTTATGTCCAGAGAAGGTCTTCGCGTCGGATTTAAGCGCATAGGTATATACACTTACTCAAAAAACTCATCATTGCATCACTCTACAGCGGGCCAACGTTCGCCAGCCGATCCATCACATGACGTTTACCCACTCCAACTTCCTATTCCAGGTGCCTAATCGCCGTCCATTTCCAAAAGCTTAATCTCCGCCCCCGCCACTAAACCCAGGCTTGACACCCTGTCACGGTATGACCCTTTACATGATCTCTCAAAAGATAAAATATCCGCGTAAAATCCGCGTAATGGCGCATACGCCCAGAACACCGACGTCCGCCCGTCTTATGGTAAACATCGTACCATTCTGACCTCATAACGTCCAGGGTCTGGGAGTCAAAGAGTGAGTAAACTTTAGGCCGACAACTCCTGCCCCTTCCGCACCACTGGTCTCACCGGCATCTTGCAGAAACGACGCACAGGCATTACCCATGTGGCTTCCCATCGTCTTACATATGGACATGGTATTCGTTACCCTGCATTCGACTACAAACAGATCTATTCTCTATTCGTGCCCAGCAAGCAATATAATCTTTTCACATGCACATGATAAGGCGAAAAGAAAAAAAGAAAAATAGAGCGGCGAATTAGGAGGGGTCGGCACGCCTTCCACATCCAGATCGGAATCTGGATAGATTGCTGTCCGGTCGGCCAAGTTGATGGATTTAGATTGCAACAAATGCACGAAAATGCATGAAAAGCAATTTTCTCGGTTTTCCTTTCCTTGGAGACGCCCCAAGATCGGACCGTTTGTGATGGTAAGCGCCCTCCTCGTCACGAGAGAATGTGGATTATGCAAGTTGAGAGTGCGGAGTTGTATCCGGTTACACACCGCTATCTTTGTATGGATCAAAGCGTTTCCCCTGAGGTTTGGTTCGTTGGAAAATAGGGTCTGCTTTGCTGCCCGGGCGTCTTGGTAGGCGTCATTAGGATGGATTATGGTATGTGAGGCGGGTGGAGCAAAGTAAGACTGCGCATAGAGCTCCGGAAGGGTTATGGACAATGTACAGGATGGGCGTAGAAGATGTTCAGGGTCCGATTGTATAGTTCGGAGAAAACGCAAAGACATACCATGACACGGGGGTCCATCTTGGCTGGCTTGCCGCATGTCAGATTTACTCCCATGGTTCGTCGTATTCGGTTCTTTGTTCGACGCGGGATGTAGTGTCGATGCTGAGGCCCGACAAGCGCGCTTCTGATGAGTAGCGGTAAAGGAAGAGAGATCAAAGCCCAAGGCCAGGTCAGACGATGTCTCGACAGTGCATGAGACTGCATGAGTGAGGCACAACGCCCTTTCCGGTTCAATGGAACTAGAGATGGTGTGGAGCCGACCTGAGCAACTCCCTCGTTTATCATTCGCGTGGAAGTGTTCTTCCCGGCCCTCTAGTGCTGATCCTGCTAGCGTGCCATGTGCGTTCCCGTTCTGCTTCTCGTATCTTACATGCCGTGGCTTCGTAGTGCTGCCGATTGTTTGAGCCTTGCGCGGCGTGGCTGGTGCATAGCGCGCTAACGGGTCGCATCTGAGGCGTTGGCTCAGGAGCTAGAAGGATTGCCACGGCGAAATATACCCGTAGTCGACACAGCGGGCTGCAATCTAGGACTTGAGGCTGTTTTGGATTATCTACAAGGGGTGGAGTCGACGTGGACAAGACGGCGCCGTTACTCGGGGCATCGGAGTTTTCGGCCGAGTCGTCCTGGGGGAGGAGAGAGCAGGAACGATTGGAGTCTGCCCGACTAAGTAAAATCGCCCGGCTCCCGGTCTTTTCCAGACCACAGCAACATGCCGATGCGGCAACAAACAAGAAAAAAAGAGTAAGTTTACATCTACCTTGAGAACTCCACTTTACACGATGCCGTACTCTCGCCGTGTCGGCCTCATCAACGCTCTTCGTGAGACTTGTATCAGAGGCGTGTGGCTAAAGCTCTTCCGTGCCCGTCCGTCGAAGCACTCTAGAACAAAACTTGCAAACCTAGCGTAGCCGACGTGCCAGGCTACGCTCTTGGAATGTCTGTTCTCAATCGAATAAACCTTCTTTTCAATGTTTCTAGAAACACACCATAGACGCGCTACCGGACTTTCTCCCTGACATGTCGGGGCGGTCGCAGTTGCCAGCGACCTAGCCAGCCGCTCGACATGCCCTCCGGAGCCTTGCCGAACCACCTGAGCACCTACCATAGTTTCATCACCTTCTACACCGGTACATTGGGCGCAAGGGTGTCTGCAGCCGAACGCCTCAGTGTTTCCACATGATCCTTGCGAACATCGATGATCTGCACGTCAATCGCGTCTTTGGACGGCAGAGCTAGGAGTATTTGGAAGTGTGCATCGTGAGCGCATGGGCGTTTTTCTTGGTAAGGGTCTCCTAAGGCTCTTACCAGTGAAGGGGTTCCTGGCTATATGGCTTCCTAGAATGCTAGGTGGAGCGAGTCAAGTGTAATGAATTCATGGGCTTGCGACAGATGACGATTGTGGACTGGGTCACTTGATACCATGGAATGAGAATAAAGACCAGGGGTTCGCGCGCTGCTGTGGCTGTTGTTTGTTGTTGAAAGTTGACCTCTACAATCGTTTCTCACCGAGTAGTCTCACGATCCATAGGGCTGGCCTTGCGAAGGATCTGAACCTCATTTCTCGATACGACATATCGGCCCATATCCTCTCACCAACTAATCAACCAAGTCAACTCATTATAAGTCGACAGAAAGACCCAATTGATTGAGAAGCTATCTATCCATCATGGCGAAAACAACACGTTCACCCTTCCTCGATATTCTCCCCCCAGAACTCCGATTGCACATCTATACACACCTCCTCGTCGCCCCTACATCCATCAAAGGTCCCGTTGCCCGTCATGAGACCAAATACGATCTCCATACCGCCATTCTCCGAACCAACAAGCAAATTTACCACGAAGCCCACTCCGTATTCTTTGGCAAAAACACTTTCTACATAACCTCCATACCGCCAACCTCATCCAACAGCAACTCCAGTCATGATGTCGCAGAGGAAGAAGAAGAAGGCTCAGGAGCCTTTGAACCCCCTCTCCAACTTACCGACCTTCCTTCAGTCCGCCATCTCGAAGTCGATCTACTCTACTACCCCAACTCCATGACGACAACTCTGGATTCCCGCGACGGCGTCTGGAAACCCGTGTCTATCGGTGCCAGACGCTACACAACTAGCTTATCCTATCTACTTATCACCGTCTCGCCAAGTCTACTCAGCTTGACCCTCTGCGCAGACACACGCCGCTACATCGACAGCACCTCCAGCCAAGACCCTCACCGTGTCAGCACCAAATCCGAAACCGACATCGAGCGACTGCAAGTGCAAAAATTACTTACGGGATTTTACATGGCGGACAGCAACTCTCTCTTGAGGAAAGCAATGAAGGACTTACTCGTTCGGGATGTCGGCCTGCATTTTGATTTCCCAGAAAGTTACTTTGACTTCATGGTCGGCAGAGAGAGGCTTTGTGGACAGAGTCTTGTGGAGTTGGCGGGCCAGGTGTTGGCGGCTAGGAGTGAGATCAGGTTCAAGGCTGCGATGCAAGAGGCGGGTGTAGGAAATGAGTTTGCGGAGGAGGGTACAGTGAATTTGATTCCGTTTCCGTGTTTATAGGGCGCTGGTCAGGGTCGAAAGATAGATGAAGGGATGCTAAAATGTTGTTTGTGTAGGAGCGTTGGCATGATACCACGAGTCGAGAATACGACGAGCATTAGAGGGCGTTTGTTGCATACTTTGGCTTGGGAGTTCGATGTACAGGGAAGTGCACTGGAGTATTTGGAAGCATTGTGTTTTTGTTTCTCTATTGCTATTCTTTCACGATACCAGTAACATGCGAACAAAAAAGACGCTTAAATCAAGGCGCTGAAATCTCGTTCCACAAATGTAAAGAGTAATTGTCCCACATCGCGCTCTTCGTTACTGTCGTAAATCGTAAACCGTCGTCTCATATCAATACATACATGCCAAAAAAAGCAGTCAAGGCGGAACATAGATGAAACGCAGAGGACAGGCAAGTAGAGGAAGAAGTGTAATAATACAGTCGTGTAGAAACCTACACTTTTTCACGTTCCTGAATGCATCTAGTAGTCCCTCCTTCGGTGTCGCCTCGTCTTGACAGGACTGCCATCACCCTCAGAGTCGCTGCTGAAGTAATCGTAATCATCGCGACCATAGTCGTATCCATGGTCTGGACGGCGATCGCGATCGCGCCTATCGTCCTTTCGCGAATCGCGATCGTCGTGGCCGCGGGACTTGGAACGGAAGCGATCGATTACGCTGCGGCTTCTAGCACGCAGGCCAGGACCTTTGCTGCGTTCGCGTTCATGCGCACGAGTCCGGGATCGGGAGCGAGAACGGGACGTGGAGTGGCGATCGCTTCGGCTTCTGTTGGCATTGTTAGAACTGAAACCAACCAAGTATGGGGTGGCGTTATTCACCTTGAGCGTGTCGCAATCTGTCTGGCACCCAACGCACCCGCAGCTGCTCCTGCAAGCGTAGTCAGCCTACTTTTACCCAACGATCTCCCCGCAAATCCTCCCGCCAACGCACCTCCCACCGATGCCGCCAGGCTCTTCTCGCGCAGATCCATGCTATCGAATCTATCGCGCACTTTAGTCATGCGCGAATCATCTCGACGGTGGTCTTTGCTAGAGCGGGACTGATGGGAGTGAGAGTCAACGGACCTAGCCCTGTGACGATGTTCACGACGAGGCTTGGTGCTCTCACGGCGAGAGCGAGGTTGGGAGTCGTTGTAAGCGACCACTGGCTGTTCAGCGGATGGGGGGATGTAGGTCGGGTAGACTGCGCTAGGCACTGGCGCAAAAGCTGGCGCGAAAGTAGGCTGAGAGTTGGAGCGCTGACGGCTAAAGGGCGGCGGAGACGGTTGGTAGCCAGCGCCAGTCGCAGGGAACTCGGTATGATGGTAGGGGTTCATAGGAGAATTCGAGCCAACAGGTGGAGGCGGAATGGGCGCGTCTACCGCGGGCGACGGCGCGTATCCAGGGCCAGGAATGTACCTAGAGCTTCTGGGAGCATCGCGCTGGCCATAGTCTAGGGTGACACCACGTGGCTCTGCAGGTGCTGGCTTCGGAGTGTTAGTAAGTGGGCGCTGAAGCAAGGCCGCAAGAGGCGGCTCGTAAGAAGGAGTGAAAGCAGCAGAAACGGGAGAACCACGAGAAAGAGTGCGAAGCAAATGAGGTTGAAAAGAGAAAGGGGTGGACGAGGTCGACGTTGTCCGGCTTCTCAACATGGGCGGACAGCTGTTCGCCGGTGTTGGATGCTCGGGCATTGTCGCAAGCGTCGCGCGTCGAAAATATGAGAGATTATTTACCTGAGGAGAGTATCCGTAGGCAGGAGTAGCAGATGGGCGGTGATCTTGGACGGGGCTAGGAGCATACTCCTGTGGATTATACGGCTTATACTCGGATGTAGGCGGAGGAGGGAAGTAGGGCTGTCCCTGCTGTGGTTGAGCCATGTCTCTTGGAGGGCTGTGCTGTCCGTCAAAGTCGCTACTATGTCTACCGTGTCGTCCCCGACTCAGACCTCTACTAGCAGTCGTTCCAGTGCTCTTTGCGCGTCGTCGCTCTCTCTTTCGTCGCTCTCGTTCGCGCTCGTAGTCGGTGTCGTCCGTGTAGTAGTCGGAGTACTCAGTCGGCGGGCTGCGCTCTTGTCGTGAGCTGCGCTTGCTGGATCTTTCTTCGCTGTGGTGTCGTTCTCTTTCGTGTCTGTCGCTGCGTTCTTTACGGTGTTTCTTGATTTCTTTCTGTTCTGCGGGTGTGAAGTAGCCTCCGGGGATCTTTTCGAAGAACTTGTCGGGAACCTTCTCTGCGCCGACGCTGATGGCCTTCAAGGCTAGGGCTGCCATCTTTCAATGGGGCCGCGAAATCCGGATGTCGAGGTGACGTAGGGTTGTCTTGCGAGCAGCGATGTGATTGGAGCGCAATCGACCGGTCCCAGCGATTCGACGAGGGAGCCTTGTTGGTGTGATAGTGTGCAGGAAGGCCGACGAGTGGCAATGGAGCGGACTGCGCAGCGCGGATTATAGTGTGTAAGCGATATAAATTGTACTTGGAGATGTGCGAGGTGTGTTGCTGGAGGACTTCTTGAGAAGAAAAAGCGCGGGGAAGGAGGCCAAGTATAAGATGTGCCGCGGCAAGTGACTTTTGACGTACGGCGGCAAGAAGCAATTAGATTTGTTGCAATTGGGCAGGTGCGCTTAAAAGACGACAATATAGCTGATTCGACGCATAGTGCGATTCCGTGGCAGGCGCCTCGTCTACATCGTGAAAATGACGTCGTTCGTCATCGACGTGGCTCGTGCGCTACTGTCATTGGAGCCGCAACCCGGGGATCAGCATAGACGTTGTAGATGAATCCTGCGATGCAAAAAGCATCCCGATCAACGTTGATCTCGCAGTCATTCATGCACGATGCGAACACCACAAAGATGCCTCTTTTCATCCTCATATCTGTTCTGGAGATGCTGAGGCGACGCAGGCTTCGCCCACTGTGGCCTTCACAAGTCGTATTCTACTGTATGCGACGCACGGTTGCCACTGCATCTATTCTCCGCATGCAATCCTACAAAGTTCTGGCCTCATTGCCGGCTGCGGACGGGACCAAGCCTCCTCGGAATACGCATTCCATGTACCCCTTGCTTAAAACCGGGTCGCAATGCCATAAAACGCAAGGCTCCTGCGAGGAATTACCCGGGCGTGGCGGGCGCGGCCTATCGTGAGATGGTTGTGCGCTGGCAAGGCTCGTCAGCGTCGCAGCCTCAACCACTCAGACGCTTGGGGCTATGTGCGATGACGCCATGTTCGAGCTCCTGTGCTCACCGCCATCATGTCATGGGTCACGAAACATGGCTTTCTTGTGTACATTTGTACGGCTTTCATTGAGGAATGTGATTAGAAACTGGAAGCCCAAATGCGCAGACATGGACCGGGTATCTTGTGTATCAAACTAATCATACGCTGTACTACCAGCGAAGAGAAGGGAATGAAGATCATCAGCGGTCATAGGCCGCTTTACACCACTTGATCAGCAGCTACTGGTGCAGGGCTACGTACTTCTCCAGCGGGTCTACCAGCACTGTCTGGAACCTCAACCATGTCCTCAACCATTCCGAGGAATCTTTGTCTGTATTCATCGCTCGTGGTAGTAATGCTCATGGGGCCGTGATCTTTCCCGAACTTCAGTGTGTTGAATAGCTTAACCAGTCCCGTCATCGTATGCGCCTGGAGAGCGTCTTTTGACCAAAAGAAGTCGAGAACGATGGCTCGGTAAACCCACTTGCCGTCACGCGATACGACACCTGTGCGCCATGTAGATCCTCGACCGGGGGGCGGCGGCACGTCACCCGAATTCAGGTCGGCGGGATAGCGGACGAGAAACAACGAATAATCCACTGCGTTGTTGCTTTGTAAGATCTTTGAGTCCCGAGAGAGTTGGGCAATGAGCTCCTCCTTCTGGTCGATAGTTACTCGGACTTTGTCTTCAAACTCATCAATAAGTCGATCCTTGACACTCTCAGGTGCCAGTCGTCCGTTAGCCACGTCGCGTTCAGGA
This sequence comes from Alternaria postmessia, assembly GCF_024291825.1. NCBI lineage: Eukaryota > Fungi > Ascomycota > Dothideomycetes > Pleosporales > Pleosporaceae > Alternaria > Alternaria postmessia. The sequence goes on from NW_026260111.1 coordinate 241,175, forward strand.
TAGAAGTAATCGTTTGGCTTCAGATCATATGTCTCCCAACGTTTTTGCTGGTCCTTGCTACAACTTGACTTCCCATAGAGGATATTCTCCATTATGATGTGATGGCTTGGTGCAGCGCCTAGTGCAGCACCGATGGTGGCAGTAGGGCAGTAGAGGAGGTCTGTTATACGGACGAGGAGGGAGTCCTCGTTCAGCTCCATGTGTTCGACATAGGGTTCGAGAAGACGATCGCGAAAGAAGGATTGCTCGAACTGTCGTGGGAGTGACTTGATTAGATACTTGGAATTAGGCGTTGTAAAGAAAGTCTGCTGCGCATTAGCTGGTTGCTCTCAGATATCATATTGAGCCGTACTGATCCAGAGTATCCCAGGTCTCCTATGGGGACCAGGTCGGTCCGTTTGCCCTTGCTAGGAGAGCGGAAGCTCTCAATGTATCCTTCCTCTTCAATCTCCCAAGTATCGTTCCTTAACTTCTTGAATAGAGACGCGCGATATCGAGCTAGAGTAAGACTGAAGAGGGCGAAGAAGGCATATATACGCGCAAACAGGCCTAGATGCGCGCTCTCATCTTTCCGAGGCGCGTCAGATCTGAAGATGGCGCGCAAGATAGACGCGCTGATGAGGCGATCTCGACGTCCCATTTTGAAGTTTAGGGAAATGGCAGCTGTTTGCAGGAATAGAAAGGAGGTCTGCGTTGTGGACGCGTGAAGCGATACATGATCGCGGACCGTTGAATATCAGAATGACGTCACCGCGCTAACGATAGGCTTTCATGTGTTACCTGCTCGGACATGTCTTCACCAGTATACCGAACCTCATCAACGTGGACGTTTAGCAGCTCACATGAAGAATCGGAGTTCCCGCCATGTGGGTGAATTATCTGGATGATCGGCGAGACCTGACGAAGCGGCTCGTAGGCTTCTCGCTCGCTGCAGCTAGCATTTAGCACACAGCACAGCCGCCACAACGGCGCCACAGATTGTTTTCATTCGCAGTTGTTGGCCCCCAGATTCAATTTTTCCGGTAAGATATAGATTGACTTGCATTGTAGAAGAGGAAACTCGAGGAGTATCATATGTAACACGCAGTTGCAATGGACATTCTCGACAAGAATGAGTTTGCAACCTTCGACCGCCATGCTGCAACCTAGCAAGAAGCACTACAGGAGATCATCCTTGTACCAAACTCTACAATTGTCCTGATACGCGACCAGTGTTCAGGGCGTCACTAGCTTTACCTCGGGATCTCCGTGTGTTCGGCCTACAATTGTCAGGGAAGCTGCTGGCTACGCGCCCTGAGAGTGCGGAAGACCTATTGGCTGCAGCGATAACTCCAGTCCTAGTACATCAAATTCCAGCACTCATCAGAACTTGACCCACCCTTTTTTCGTTACAGAACATTCGTTCTAGAGCTCCTAACCTCGGCCGTGTTGTTTTGCTTGGCAATATCAATGCATCTTGGAACCAGAGTCTCGACTGTGGATCCTGATAACCTCAGATTGGCGAGCTATATATTGCTCCTTGGGGTCGCGCCCCAACCGATGTCCCGCTCGGCACGTCTTCCGTTGTTTCATCCTGGTCCCTTATGGCGCTCGCACTAAGCGTGCCGCTACAGCGCTACAACGGCGAGAACCAACATGGGTGGGCTTTCGAGTCTTGCAGAACGAAAGCAGAGGTCGGTATGCAATCTGGAATTGGATATGGAGCCTTGCAATCAAGCCTTGGCGGCTGTGCAACAGTTACACAAAGCTAACGACTACGTACCACCCCAGTACAAATCGATCCAATGTAGACCTTGACACGGTACAACCCACCCATGTAAGCGTCTAGACATACTCGTCTAACAGACTAGACCCTTAGGCCCAGGCAGTTCATGCCCGGGCTATCAGTTTGACGGCTGGCACCCCACATTATTTCGCCTCTGTAGCTCGCCTTACAGCTCGAAAGTTTGCCCAGACGCTTCAGCATGCCCTCTCGGAGGTTTCCAATATTCCCGTTCGCAAGCTACTGGATAAATTCTGCGTCTCACAACTGCAGGGTCATCAAGCCACTGCTTACTGGTCCTGTCTGCTATGGGGATTATCCTGACCAAGGGATTACACTCGGCATATAAAGCGCGAGACTCTCCCTTTGGTTTGACAGCATACTCGTACTACCCTGAATTTATAGTATTCTTTTTCATACCAGACTAATAGCAGGCAAAGTTGCTCGTCCGCAGTGCCAGTCTTTCATCGTTGTACCCTTTTATTCTGTTCCTCACATTCACTCCATACCCCAAACATACAATGGCAAGTGCAGACGTTCAGCAGCCGCCTGCGCAGGAAGCCGCACCCGCACTGCCTGATTACCTCACAAATCCCGATGCTGTCCTTGGAGATAAAGATGCCAAGTGGCGATACGGCAGAGCCCCAGATTACTCAAAAACAAGAAAGGTTTTTACTGAGAGTGAGTTACTGCATACGGTAGCGAGGCTGCAGGTCAGACGTAGTGCATCTTACTAAGAATGCATAGCAAAGCAAATGACGCACGAAGCCGGATCACTTCCGGAGCTCGTACAAAACCTCGTTAAGAACTGGGAAGTCGAAGCATCCTTCAAGCCTAGCATTGACGACTGGCGTACAATCGATCGTGAGAATTACTCATTTGCCATCAATGGCGGCAAGCCTGAAGGTGCGGAGGCCATGCTCAAGGTCGGCACATACAATGCTATCATCGCGCCAAACGAATACTACTCGCCCGACTACTCTGATTTTGCTTCGTCACACAAGACGTTCAAGCGTATGATGCCCACATTCGCATGGGAAGTACTAGAAGTCTACAGTGGTCCACCGACAGTGAGCTTCCGATGGCGACACTGGGGCCAAATGAAGAACGACTACGTCGGCTTCAACAACAAGGGGGAGAAGGTCACAGCCAAAGCACATGGAGGTTCTATCGATATTCAGGGCGTTACTGTCGCTACTGTCAACGAGAAAGTGCAACTACAGGCCGTTCGCACTTGGTTTGACCCCATGGACATGTTCAGACAGATCGCACCCGATGGTGTGGTGAAGAAGGAGGAGAAGCCCAAGGACATGTCACCAGGAGAAGCTCTTGACGAAGCCCAGGCCGGTGTAAAGGCGCCTGAGGAGCAGGAGCTGCCTGATGAATTCATTCAGTCTAAGGAGGAAGTCGAGCAGACCATTGCCGCTCTCGATAAAATGACAACTGAAGAAAAGATGTCAGGTTTACAGAGCATGCCTGCTGGCCACCCCGAAGTGTCGACGTCTTCTAGCACTGAGGGTGCGTGCCCTTTCATGTCTGGAGGTTCGCGTTGAGGTACATATCGATGCGAAGTTCACACGACTGGATGTTTATAGCCTTTCGGATTACTAGAGATTAAGAGCGCATGATTTATGGGCGAGGAACACTGAGCGAATCCGTGTTGTGTCTTATATATATACACAATTTTATTGCAACCCATCTGTTCTTTCTCAAGAGTTCTATGTTTTCACTCCCGTCTTTAGAGTTTTGTATATTGGAGTAGAAACAGTGCAGTGTATCAACCTCGGCCAATCAATCCATCGACCTACTACCAGCGATCAATCCGAACGCGGCGATCCTACCCGGTGGCATTTCGATAACTCAAATCAAAAACTGGTGACGTTACACCGCGATCGGCGCGAATACTCCGATCTTTGAGATTCTTCGGTACGATGTGCTGTTAGGCGCAATAGCGTCGACTAGTGAGTGAGTACCCCAGCCTCCACCATTAGAACACCTCCCAGCCACACTAACGATGGGAGGACGTTCAACCCTTGCTTTCAGAATATCGACCCTTCCTGCAGCGATCACTGTATGCTTCTAATTGGTCATTGGTGCAACACCCACCTATTCCAAATTTCGGCACTTTCTTCTCCTTCTGCTTCTTTGCCTTTCTAGCCGCCTCTCGTCGGTTTCGTTCTGCTACCGTGTCGAGAATAGCGACCTCGTTAGTAGCTTTTGCGATTTCGATGCTATTCGCGAAATGCGTGCCGAAGGTGAGCCTCGTTCTTGCAAACTCCTGAGCGAAGGGATGGCCTACGGTTGGGCGCAGTGGCTACTCGCCAGCGGAATTCATCGTTATATCGGCAATATCTGGGTTTATGGCCATTAGAAGAGGTAATTTCCTTGTCCTTCCGCCGCTGTACTCTTATTGTCTTCGCATATCGCGATAACGTTGGGTACATCTAAAATCGCCAAAGCAAGAACCTCGTGGCGGACTAAGAGCTTATCCAGTCCCTTCGTTCACTTGCATATCTTTATCCCATCCGATGTGGTTCAATCTCAGTCGACTCTGATCATTTGGCCACTAATTTGATTATTCCTGTCTATCTATTTCAAAGCGGCTGTGATGCATTGGAATTCTTGAGCTCATTTTCAGACATGAAACTTGTCTGAGCAATCCGTCTACAAGGCTTTGACTGTCGCTTCTAGGACTGCTCTCGATGAAGAGGATTGCATTAGCGATAAGTGTTATGTTCTGTCGCTTGCTTGTGGTGTGCGATGATGATTTCAATAGGAGCGTGTTGCCTAATATATTGCTTCGAAGATTTGCAGTCAACGGGGTTAGCCAGCTACAACTGGTATTGTTTGAACTCAAGTATTACAAGCATACTGGAACCATGATTCGACTAGCGAGCCACCTCAGGATGTGTCATTCCCGTTTGACCTTGTCTCCATCCCTATGAAGGCAAACACTATATTGGCTTTTGCTTTCTCCTATCGAGATTAGCCACCTCACACATCACTCACAGCGATGGCAGCCAATGCTACTGGCCCGTACAACTGTAGAACAACTCCGCATCTGACATGAAAGCAAACGATTCTTCCAAGTTTACATCCGCAGATGGAAACATTATATACCCCTTTCCTGATGACATCCACGTCAAAAACCACGTCTCGCTGCAGAAGTTGGATGGAGAGATACATACCAAAAACTCGCGGGGAGCAGGTGGAAAGACTGAAGGATACCAAAAAGATCAAAACACAAGGATTAAATGGAAACTGCCAGACATGGGCCAGATTCTGTAACAGGTGACTGTGTCTTAGTACACCCACTGGCTGGAGTCATCATAGACACCCTTTGAGCTATCGAAGAAGAATTCTGACGCATCGGTGACGGTGAGGTTGATATCCAGGCCACTTCTGAGTATTTTCAACCTGCAAGGAGGTGATTGAAGGAAGCTGCACCAGACATCCATGAGATGCCATAAATCTTTGCATTTATAGTAAAGAGCACATCAAATCTGATGCTGCTTGGGCCAGCAGACTTAGTCACTTCAGTAGTGAGGAAGACTAGCCTAAACACCTTAGATGAAGGTAGCCGACTCACTCGTAACGACAACGTGAAGCGTAAGTAGGCTGGTGTAGCTAAAGCGGTAAGAATGCAACGTATCGACTGTATTCGAAGAGATGATCGAAGATGGCAATGGTGCTTGAAGTTGGAAGAAGTGAAGGGAATAGCCTCGTTTTCTACGCAAGGAAACGCGAATCGAGAGCCACTGTTGCTAGGTGTATCAGAAGACTACTTCGTTGAGATGTCGATTGACTCTCTGTCCCTTGAGGAATTATCTGAAAGCTAGAAACAGCATGCGTAGAAGAACCAGAATGCAGCGGCGACAGGTATGACAGAAAGAGATCTTGAGTACGGATATTACCCAAATCGCATAATGAGCTCACACTACAAGAAGAAAAAGAAGAAGCTCTTGAAGGTTGGTTCAGATGGAAGTACCCAATATCCTGCAATGTGAAAGCCTGAAGACGCCACCACATAGCAGCAGCGCATATGGACTGCTGGCAGTTGCCGAATGAGACAATGTACAACGCATGATGGATCTTTTCCCAATGCAAGCTGTAGCAGTCACAGATGAAATGGATTGATGATATTAGATAAAAGGTATGAGACATGTTCCGGCAATTGCAATCACGGCCCAACATAAACAGTCAGCTCTATAATACATGACACATTGACTTTGATAGCCGTTCCCACTTGGACAGCCGTTCCCACTTCGCTTGCGCCACCGAAGCAGCCTGAACCTATGTCTCTCCCGGTAGGCCAACACCTCTCAGGGTTTTGTTCGTGTACAGCGGGTGACACTATCTATCGGAACCTGAATGTACCCTGCATGAACGCATCCACTCTTCTATCGAGAAGGTGTTTTCTCTTACTGCTGTAATACAGGTTTAGTGTTTGAAGATTTGGATAGCTGATATTGAATTAGGAAAACAGTCCCGCGACAGCCTTGCCGACCATGGTTGCCTACCCAACCAAGTCAGGCTGGTGTGATTTAAGGATGACCTACTGTAGGCAGCAGTGAGTCATACCTCCTTTACTTCATCATCAACATGGCGTGTGGTCACGGTTTCATGCTAGCTTGTGGCTACGCGCCAGGCTTTTGGACGCGACTGGTGAAGACACGGTATCATGTGTCTTACAGCTTGCACAAGAAGGCTGAAAGCTGGTCACACAGGATTGCGCAAATTTTAGCGGTTGAATGAGGCAATGTGCTGAACGTGTGGCACGCTAGAGGGCATGTCTCGTCTGCCTGCGACGGAGATGGTGAGGTCGCTCTCGTTGGTGTGTCAAGGTGACTCAGCCCGCAAACCAAGGCCTTGTCTTGCCGGATCAACTCGGCATCCGATTTGGTGCGAGGCTAATGGAGGGCGGGCAGCGCCGATGAGTCGTCAGCAGGTCGGTCACTTGGCGCTTCTGGAAGGGGCGACGATGGGAAGATGCAGCCTGCAGCTGCAAACTCTGCTGAGGGCGTGGGAGGCGCGAACCATGGTCATCGCTTGCTCTGGAGAGATGTTCAGAGCGGTCGCTGGTCGGATGAAGAGAGCCGAGGCGATTTGCAGATGGACGCATTTGGACTCGCTTTGGGGAAGAGGTCCGGCGTCATCAGCCACTGCGGTGTGCGAGAGTGGAGCAGGGCATAGCAGAGCAAGGCGGCGATGTGTTGGCAGCAGTTCATTGCTGCTTGCGCCTTTTGCGTCATCAATCACGATGGGCTCGTGTGCGACGGGCGATTGCCTTGAGCGATTTTCAGCCATGTTTGCATCGCATCGCATCACGGCATGGACCATCGGATGCGCTGCAAATGAAGGCGTCGCATGCTGAGCAGCTGAGATTACGAGCGTCGCAGCAGCCGTCGAGGGGGTCGGCCGCAAATATAGCCACGAAAAGCACGGTGAAGGCACAAAATGACCCGTCTCGGGATGGCGTCTTTGGCGCGCCCAATGACACAACAGGCAATGTGAAGACGCGTGCTTGGCTCCCAGACGGTCGGTCCCTTCATCTCAACATAGCTGAACGGGGTTTGTGAGGGGGTGTAGCAGACAGTCTGGGACTCTGGCGCTACCATGGCACGGAGCGTTCGAGAGCAAACGCGCCTAGCGGGAAAGGAAAGGAGACGCCGTGTGTCGCAGCAGCTTGTCGCGTCGCAATCAGCGTGAACAGCCTCGTTGCGCGCGCAGGGAATGGGCGGGTTACAGAGGGCCATTTACCGCTGCGCCAGGCATGGCGGCAGGCCGTGTTGGCATGCCTGCCTGTAGCCTAGGAGGAAGCCGCCATGCGTGATGATGGAGCGTCAGTCTCGTCTCACGCTCGATGGCATGGTAGCAGCAACGTGTTGAACAACGAGTGTATGAGCAACAATAGAGTGGGGGATGGCGATATCGCTGCCCAAGCAACCACCACTGCAAATCACGTACTGCCATTTCCACCTGCGATGGCAAATAAAAAAAGCGCGAGCGATGAGTCTTCCAAGGTCGGGTTGTGTGGCAAAGAGGCAAGCTGGCCATAGCGCCCGGGTGCGATGACTGGACTGGACTGGGGGCGCTGTAGGTTACGGGGTTCCTATTAGTATCGCCAGCGCCGCCCAGCCCGTCACCCTCATCAAGACAGCAGCAATGGACTTCACGAACATCTACAGCGCCCCCTGCGGCCTAATCTAGGACGCCAACCGCTTAACGTGTTGTTCTGTTCTCTGTCGCCTACCCAACTACTACCCAAACCGCAAACCGTCCCATCTTTGTCCAGGTAGCAGCCGACGCTTCGACCTCTGTCGCCGCCACACTGCCGCCTACCGCATAGACTCATCTCGCGCCTCCAGTCATACACGACACGAGACGAGAGAGCCTGTCCTTTTATACTCCTTCTCCCGTACCTGCGTCGCGACCAGCACCCCCTCTGTTCGCGCCTTCCTACCTTTACCGACTCCCCGACCGCCACTTCCTCACACGTCAGACCTCTACACCACCAACCCGCAAACAGCTCTTATGTACACCACCACCCAATAATAATAAATCAACAAACAAACACTCCCACACAAACACTCTCCAACAACCATCCGCGCTTCCACCGCGAATACACGAAGTCGCTCAGCCTGGTGATCCTTCCTCACGGTAGTCACCATCCTCGAACACTTCCCACATCGCCTGCCATCAACACAATGTGCCATTCGGCCAACACTACTCCAGTCACTCGTCACTCAGAATTCACCACTATTTCCGGAAACAAGGCCTTCATCCGAGGCCTCGCTTGCTAGAATCCCCCCGCATCCCCTCAGACATCCAGTTCTTGCGACAGCGCCCGCTGTTCAATAGCTGCAATATCAGAGTGCTTCGCGGTCGGTCTATCACAACGGTCTTGTTTCGGTGATTCTGCAGTTGACAGTGACTGGAGCCCGCTCTAGTCCGCACCTGGCAGCTTTTCGACCACTTGACACTGCTCGAATCCTACTTCCACCTGCGACTTCGTCAATCCCCTCAACCTCCTACGTATACGTTCCGCCTTCGAAACCTAGCCTCTTCCAGCACACAACAAAGAGAACCGCGTCTCGAAATATACGTCAGAGCTCACAGGGTTGCTCTCTACGGTTTGTCCCATCGGTTAAGTTCTCGGTCACCCCACGACCACCCGATCACGCCTTGCGCCACCTCTCCAGGTCTACCTAACGGTCAGCACTTCGAGACGTAACGACAAAGCCTAATCACCCATCTCCGCTCACTCCTTATTGTCTACATTTCCTTACCAGGTACCGTCCTGTATATACCCCTCCTTCATCATGAGTCTTGCTATTCCTCTCCCTAGCCACGGCTACATGGTTGAGACCCATCCTTATGCCGCTCCTCTTTCTTCCTCTGCTTCCTCTTCCACCTCATCAGTATTCTCAGACGCTGCGTCACAAGCGTCCAGCGCAAGCTCCACATCGTCTCACTCAAACTGGGACTCAGAAGAATGGAGTCGCAACCAAGTAGCACCGCCGACCTCGGTCGACCCTGCAAGCTTGTCAGCTTTCCAGCCCATCAGCCGAGTTAGCACATATCCTCAGTATCAATCTGCAGTATGCCGGGAGCCCGCACAGGAGAGGTTACCTTCCCTGCGCACCGAGCTTCTGGCCCCACTGGAGCAACGACAGAATCCTCGTCGATCGTCGGCAGCTGTAAACCAAAAGGCTCCACCCCAATTGGTACGGCAATCCGATCGAAAGGTCAACTTCGTCGATTGCCTCGTCGGTTAGTACACGCTTTACCCCTGGACCATGGTTCCCCCGCTGATTCACCCTTCTTAAGATTCTGCCACCCAGATGGTTGAGGTTATCTGGCAACTTTCTGAGCCCAAGAGCCGCTGTGAGAATGCCTCTGGACGCGGAGTACTTCCCCTCCGCATGTTCATTCAGGAGACACTTCGTCGCTCTCGCACAAGCTACTCTACGCTCCAAGTCGCCTTGTACTACTTGATCCTGATCAAGCCTCATCTGCCTAAGCATGACTTCACCATGTCTCAGCCTGAAGATGCATCCCTTCGTGCGCTGCAGTGTGGTCGTCGCATGTTCCTTGCTGCGCTCATTCTCGCCTCAAAGTATCTGCAGGACCGCAACTACTCGGCTCGCGCATGGAGTAAGATCTCTGGCCTCAAGGTCTGTGAGATCAATACCAACGAGATGGCTTTCCTCGAGGCTGTCAACTGGAAACTCCACATTGTTGACTCGGTATGGGAGAAGTGGCAAGAAGTTGTCTTGAGGCACACTCCTACTCTTCCACCGCCATCACCTGGCGCTCCCATTCCCAACACTTGGAAAGACGTCATCCCTGTCTTGACGCCTGAGTTGGACATCATTCAAGTGACTCGCAAGGCACCCAACACTCCTGTGCGTCCTCCTCTGAGGCCACAGCTGAACGCATCGCCTTACCGCACTCCGTCGCTCGATGGTTACGGATCCCAGGAGAGCACACCAACTCCGTCGCGCTACCAAGTGCCTCGCTTCTTGGAGCCGAAGCCTGATCTTCCTCACACTCCATCGCTGCCATCACTGGCTCGTTTGGGTCCTTTGCCGACACCGTCTTTGACGCCGCAATCCATTACCAGCAACACTCCTGCAGCGAGTGCCATGGCTTTTGGATCATCGCGACGCACATCGATGTGCTCGGCAATGCAACAGGCACAGTGCTCGTCATTGGCGCGCACCTGTGTCGACCAGTTCAACCCAAGCGTCAGGAATGGACTAGAAGCGTATCACTTCCCAACCCGACGACCCTCCCTGGCTCCCTCCAACTCATCCCTATCATCCTCTCCAGAGTCAATGATCTCGGACAACTCACGCACTTCTCGTGCTTCGTCAATCTCGTCGGTCTCATCTGCCGGCTGGGCGCCAACTCAAAATCAGGCCAACTTGGCTCGATTGGCGACCTGTCGCAGCGCGAGGCTTCCGTACCCCGTATTGTCGAAGTGCAAGGAGCAATACGAGTATGCTCCAAGCGAGGCCATGTCCTCACCTGATCTGGACAGCTTCCATATCGATGATTCGGATTCTTCGCCAGGCAAGGTTGAGAGCCCTGCGTTTGTCGCTCCTGCGAGTCGTAAGCGTGGAAGGTCTTCAGTCGACCTCCAGCAGAACGTGCGTCACTTGCTTCACAGCACTCGCTCCGCATTCGACCTTCGTGCTCAGAAGCCTGTGCTCCCTGATAGATCAGTGTCACACTCATTCGCCTTCTCATCGCGCAGTGAACCCAAAGGGCTGCAGTCCCCCAAGAACACTGTTCCGTACTGCTCGCGTCTTCCTATCCAGAAAGACTTTGGCAAGAAGAGATCGTGCTGCAGTACTGAGGTTGCACAAGCCTTCCGCCCACAAGGTCCAGGCATGTGGGCTGGCATCCTCTAGACATGACAACATCGTCTACACAATATTGAAAGCCCAAAGAAAGCTTAACAACAAAGAAAGAGAAGGAAGTATCAACGCATTTATTCACTGTTCGTATTTTACACACAGTCACACACTCTACACACCCGTGTATATTTTCCTTCTCAACCTCCGAACCAGCCATGTGTGTATTCTCCTTTTGGGCGTCTCAACAGATCTCATTTGCTAGTTCAGCTCCGGTATACCTATTTGGGTTACTTTTGGCGTTTCAACTTCACTACCAACTTGGCGTTATATCTATTCCCGGAAAGCTCGGTTATGAGCGAAAGGTGGGGGAAATACCTTGATTGCAGTCGGATGCATTAGCATGGGTTCAATGGAATAAGGCGTAGTTTGTGTCCGCACGCACATGCGCCCCTTTGGTTGGGTTGGATGTACGTTTACGCTGCGGTGGGTAAGGTTATATCCAGTGAGTAGGTAGTGAGTAGTAAGCAGATGTTGATGATTCTAATACCTCACTTGTTGCTTGTTGTGTATACCATGGTGATGTAAAGGTCGTGTTGATTTTCTACGACGAAGTTCCCCTTACTATGGATGGTTGAACTGACTGTGTATAGGCACTCGCGCGTCTGCTGTCACATTCGCTCCGTCTATCTCGACCCGTGATTGCCAGGCCCAACCTAAATTTTCCTAGTATCATTGACATGCACCTCCTCCCCTTCCCCGACCTTGCCCATCGCTCTAGCAACTGTAACACTCTCCCTTAATGCTCTTCCTAGAACGCCTCTTACCCCACCTTCCTCCAGCACCATCACCCCCGCAATCGTACACCCCTCCGGACTTGTCCCCATATCCCTCAATTCTCCCGGCTGTATCCCACTCTGAAGCATCTCCGCACTGCCTCTCATACTCTGGTAGATCTGGTCCTGAGCTATCTTACGAGGTACCCCCACAGCCACAGCGGCGTCGATGAGGCTGTCAACTATGATGGCCCAGAATGCGGGCGTGGAGCCGCTGACAGCTGTGGTAGCGGGCATAAGACTGGGCGGAATAGGAAGTGATTTACCAATCTGAGAGAATATGGCTGTTGCTAGCGCTGAGTATTGGGCTGGGAAAGAGGGCGAGGGATGGTGTTCGATGGCTGTTAGCGATTGAGAGACGAGCGCTGCTACATTTGGGAGTGTACGCAGAACCCACGTCTTTTCTTCGTCGTCTTTGGCTTCTGGGTCGGCGCCAACGAGTGATTCCAGTGCAGAGCGTGACCAGCCTGCTACGATACTGATTAAGAGTTTTCCCTGCAATGCCTCTTTGACACCCTCTTCTTGTAATGTTGCTTCGACTTGTGAAGGGTCGACACCGAGGATTATGACCTCTGAAGTTTTGATGGCGGTTATATTGTCTTTCCTGAAGATACGGACATTTTGATGCTGAGAAAAGAGATCTTGAAGTCGCCTTTCTGAACTCTCACTTTGGACGCAGGCGACAAATTGAGTGATGCCACGGAGAGAGTCCGGAGGGGCGTTGATGAGACTTTTCAGGATAGGTGTACCGAGATTACCTACAGTAAAAGATGTTTAGCACAATCTTTCCTATTTCTGTTTGCTTTTGGGACAACTCACCGCATCCCAGTATACAGAGAGTTAGGTCTGACATGGTAACTTCCTAGTGTGCTGATATCTTGGGTACTTCTTGCCAAAACTCGGGAAAGGAGAACTTTAGGACTTGTAATGAACCGAGGTGAACAATTTCTTCGTATGATCAAAGATCTTGTGCGAGGATATTGAATGCCAACAGAGCCTTATTTGACGATCCTCCAAAAGTCTGAATTTCGACTTGTGTAATGGTTCTCGGGAGGGAAACCGGTCCCCACTTTTCTTCACGCGACTATCAGCGGGGAAAGCGACTACGGAGGCCCACTTGTGCGCCTACGTCTCTTCTGCACCCAAACACAATCATGACGAAGATAACGCCCAAGTGCCGATAGTAGCCGCTGATTAACAAGTAGGGAGGTGCTATACTTGGTGGGATGACGACTCTAAAGCACGAATGACGGAAATTGCACCTTTTACAACAATGTATCCATTACATCAGTCTACTCCGTTAACATGTACTGTAACCTCACCGCCCTATGCCAGTTATGCCCAGAAGAACCTCCTCTTAACCTCCTTCCGTAACGCGGTAAACTCATCCTTAGTCCTCAACACAGCATCGCGGTTCTCTACTGCTCTACGAAGCAGATACCCCACACACTCACCCATACTACCCCAGGTCGTGCACTTCAATACCTCAGGCGCCTTACCACTCTCGCTCTTCTCGGCCAGCAAAGAGAAGCTGACTTCATCGGACATGCCGTGAAGCTGTCCATACGCGACAGGCACAGTTGGTAGACCAGCTTCCAAGCGCTGACGGTAAAGTCTGTGGGCTGACAGCACGCTTTCGCGATTGTGAGAGGCGAGAAAGAGATTCACAGAGGGAAACGGGCGTGCAGAGGGCCCAGAAGCACCGAATATACCAATCTGCTGACGAAGAGCACCCTGAGCTATGGTGTTGTAGGCGTTGTCCGTATCTTCTTTGGTGTCGTGGATCAGTGAACGGTTATCGGAGAGAATGTATGCGCCTCGAACGAGCTTAAGACCAAGTGTGAAGCCGTCTCTCTCTGCCTCGGCCATATGGTATGCGAGTACGTCTGAGGTGTCTTTGAGGTAAGCTTGGTAGGTGTTGTAGATAACGGCTTTGCCATCGCGGTTGAACTTCCGCATCAGCTCAAGACTTGTACGAGCGATACCCTTCTGCCAGTGCTGAGACTCTGCGTCGACGATGATCTGGACATTGCGCTCTTTGCACTTAGTTGCAATCTCGTCAAGGGCGTCAAGCATCTGTTGGGGTGGCAGTTCGCCTTTGCTGAATGCCATTGAGACTGCTGGGCCACCTCCCGTTGTTCTACAGTAGTGTCAGTAATGATGCAATTTCTTCCTTTGATCCTTTCTTGCTGTTACACATACTTTAGAGCCAGGATATCTCCCTCCGAGATGAGATCAAGAGTCCTCAACGTGCCCACCCTCCACGCCTCGATATCCGTATCGTGTGCTGCGACAGCCTTTGCATCAACGAACTTGTCTGAGGTATGATGGTTTGCAGATTCATTCTTGTGATCGAATACCATCTCCTTCGCGTACGTCAATATCACTCCTTTGAACCCCAGATCTTTCAGCTGCTTCACACACGCTCGTGTCTCTTGTTCTGTTTCTCCTGCGCAAAATTGATTGTATAGCGTTCTCTTTAGAAGAGCTTTCAGAGCGGGATTTCGGTCCACGTTGAAAAGGAGGCTTCGGTTTGGTTTGGCAAAGAAAGATAAAAGCTTCAGTGATGGTATTAAGAGAAACTTGTTAGACGATACTGTGGCAATGAAAAGTGACCGCAGCAACATGTGTGTTGGCATCGCTGATAGCGGATGTTGTGCAAGCGATTGTTTGGGCGTCTGTAGGGTCGGTGTTTTGATCCGTGGAAGCGCGGTCGTAGAATTGAGCCGGACCTCGAATATGTTGAAGCCATTAACGAGGCCTTTCCTGCTGGTTGCACAACGAAGCGTTGACTTAGTGAGCCGTTGCTGTAGCATCATGACTTCAGTATGTGATGTCGAGACGAGAGAGTCGAGTAGAGACAGAACAGTACTACAAGGTACTCATCTGATAAGTGTAGAGCGTTTCTTCAATTCCGCCTCTTCATCACGTACTCTTATCTCAATCTATGTATTACCTAGTGCATGACCCCGCTCGACGTCTCGAACGTGGGGCATTGCTATACTCGTGACTATCGCGTCAATGACCGTCACTCGGACGTGCAGCCGAATCGCGTGGGAAGCCCGGATATGGTTGGTACACTAAGCTAGCTGACCGGGATGTTGATCACCCGGGGATGTTGATCACTCACAAATCTCAGCACTCCCACACAAAACACGTGTTTATTTTCTTAACGTAGCTATAATTGCCACTCCGTACACATAGACT
>NW_026260453.1:0-1947 GCF_024291825.1 Alternaria postmessia
CTCTGCTGATGGTGCTTGCTAGACGGTTGCTCTCGTCACTACTCAAACAGTTCAGGCGGCGTCGCGCAGCCACACTGCTCTAGGGAGCCGGCGACTGAAGCGTGATCAGTCTCCAAAGAAACAGGCCTTTACGAGTCCCACCCTGCATGGGCTTGCTGTTTGTCACAGACACGGACTATCGATGTTCCATTGCCACTGTCGAGACCAGCATGCCATCAGTAGTGAGCACGAGCGTCGGTTGAATAGATACACCGTGTGCGATATGAATGCTCATAAAGCAGTGCCTTCAGTCAGAGATGAAGGAGGTCTGTTGCGGGGCCCGAGTACGCTTCTAGGCTGGGAAACGTGGGCACGATCAACGCTCGGCAGCATCACCAACGAATCTGGTACATAGAGATGCTGACACACGATGGACTAGATGTACTTCTGATATCCCTTAGCTCATGCCTTACGCCTTCCTACTTGGTCGCCCACTCGAGCAGCAGGGTACCCAACCTAGACTGAGACGAAGGTAGCAACAGTACCTCGTCAGCTGCCCATGTGTAGCTCTCGCTCAAAGTTGCAGTTTGGCAAAAACGATCTGACAGGACCATTCCGTGATCGAGATAGGTTGCCCATGAGAGCCAATCTGCATGTTTGTACGCCCTGATATTCTACGGGCGGTTTGTATCGATGTGACTGGCTGACTTGTGCAGGCTCGTTGTACTTCCGTACGACCATGTATGATGGGAGAAATCCGGCTGGGGCTGATACACAGAATCTCCGTGAGGGTGTACCCTGATCTCTCGTCGCGAATCACTACGACGCACCGCGATCAGCGAGTGGCAAGTCATCTATGAAGACATGCGGCGCGGAAGAGTATTCAGAGCTTGACGAACTTGCACTGCACGCGGGTGACTTAAGCAAACATGCAACAGTACAATGGCCGCTCTGAGACGATGCAGATACGAGACTGACTTGCGGATCATGTAGACGGACGACTATGCTTCCCATACGGCTTGCATTGGCAGGTGAACGCCGATGACTGCAACTATGCCCTCCTCGGACGTATGTTCCATGCGGCCGTACCCCCTTGGTCTCTCGTCGCACAGCTTCCTGTGTTGCGACGTATACCATGACGCATCCGAACTGCCGGCTGTCCTTTCCGTTACCTGTATCTCTTTGTTTCTCCTTGCTACGATGTGAAAGCAGCAGTGCCTTGGTCGCGACAATGTGCCATGTTACACGCGGCTGATGGGAGGGGCACGAAGCGAGGTCTTTTCTACTCTGCTTCTCGAACGCATGGTTTGCTATTTCTCCAGGAGATGTTCTGAGCCAGTCTGCTGCCGACGTTGTTGGCACAGCGGGTATCGCATGCGAAGCGTGTGGCGTCGCGTGAGAATCTCCCAGGTGCTATTCAGTCGACAACTGCACTGATGAGATTGTGTGAGGTTGGCTGAAGCAGGGCATGAGAAATAGAGAAGCGCAACTCGCGCGCATGAGTGGTAGACTAGGGGCGAGAAAGAGGAAGTCGGGGCGAGAAAGAGAAAGTCGAGGCGAGAAACGATTGGGACAAACGGAGAAGCGGGCTGAGAACGCCATCACGATCTTCCAGCTTCCACACGTCCGGAAGCTGCTATGCGGGCGACCGCACTGCAGTAGACTTGTTGGTCATTGACGCTGTGCTTGGAAAAGGCTGGCGACATGCGTCGGTACTGCTTAGGCTCACAACTGGAACAGGGGCAGGGGCAGATAGGCGGACTTGCTAGGTGGCAGAGTTTGCGCGGCTGTCGAGTTCTCCAAGTGGAACGCTGTGAGGCGTTGGGCCTTTTGACCCTTCTTCTTGCCATTGCTCAGTGATGTGAAACACACGATAGTCCGTGTCCCAGCCGATGTCGGACTGGATGCCTCGGAGAAGGTCCAGAACGACCTCGCGTTCTTGGACGTTGCTGAGGCACTGGCCAGCAG
>NW_026260454.1:0-1942 GCF_024291825.1 Alternaria postmessia
TTGGTTACAACGATAACTCTTTTCCACCTGATCATTCCATACGATACCTCACGGACTACCGCTTTAGTCTACCTCGCCTTAGTACGGACCGAGCCTAGAGAAGTATAGCCTGACCCCGTGTAACACTCCTGGGCCTAAGTCGAGCCACTGTGATCGAAGCTCAGGGAGGCGGTTCTCGAAGCCTCCCTCAACGACCGATAACCTACCAACATGGTCAAGTTCGACCTGCCATAGAGTAAGCAGCCTGTACCACATCATCATAATTTAGGGGAATCTTAACATACTAAGTCAAGCTCTAGCCATACGGACGTTGGCCAAAAGAACGCCTGAATCGCACCAGTCAGAGACCTCGATTGAAGACCTTGCCAGACACGAAGAGCCTTGAAAAGCTCAAAATCAGTGCTTGCATCAATGTTGACGATAGGAGTTTCGCCGCTGTCGAGGGGTCTTTCCGAGCAGTCCAGTACCACAACGTACGACTTGGGTTCTTCAGCGTTGCTGAGTGATTCTGGCAAGATGACTTGGGCCTTCGTGTCGTCAAGTAGCTGGGGCTCATGATTAAAGAACGGCTGGGAGTTTGAGTATTGCAGCTACAACACAGGATCATCGCAACATACAGTAGTTGGTAGACTAACAGTGCTCGGCCGTGAACCACGAGGCTGCTCGCGGCGGCTCGCAGCAGTCTCCGCCATACGACTGAGAACGTTCATGGTATTGAATACCCATGATACAAATCGCTCGAGGGCGTGCGATGTCAGGTCCATCCAAGCGTTGACCATTACGAGACATGTAGTGAGTAAGGCTAGGATGGGGTTGGCGGTTGGAAGCGGAACATCGATGTTCCAAAAGCAAAAGCCATCCACTCGTTCCATTACCATGACGGAGAGGATGTAGTTGTTTCGAAGGATATGAAGAGAATTCTACTTCAGTGTCAAAGAGAGTAGGCTTGGGTACAGCTTGGAGGACATAGGTAATGTTTGTCCACGTTGTTGACACAGTGCCAAGAACCGGTCAGCAGTACGCACGCCCACGATTCAGCCTGGAACCCGCAGTGGTCAGAGGTAATGCATGCAAGCACCCTAGTAGACTCTGTACAGCGAATCATAACACGCAGTCCACATGACGTGGCCGAGTTGCAAGGCTGAGATCCGGTTCGTTGGCAAGGCTGAGCCCCACTACAGTAACCGTGCGCCAGATAAACATGGTCGCCAGTTGAACACCCCAACAAATTAATATAGTTAATAATAATAAGCTGTATAGCCTCTATAAATCGTAATAAAATTACGTAAAAGTAGATTTATACTATATATAGGCCTATAAAACTTTTAGCTTATTTAGATATTTTTCTAGAAAGTATTATAGTTTAATCTTATTAACTACGTAGTAGAGTAGCTTATATAATCTATATAGGTTCTACTATAGCTATACTACTTCTAATATACTTTTAATACTTTATAGCTAGTATATAAAGTTATAAAGTCTTACGCTTACTCTTTTTAAATAATTTTATAAGCTTTTTAATATTATTAATAAGCTTATAGTATTATTTCTTAGCTAGCTTTTTAGCCTTCTTCTTCTTCTTCTTTTTTATCTATTTCTTCTACTTTATATACTTTATAGCTTTAAGTTTTTCTTTATAATTACGTACTACTTTCTTAATCTTAGTATTCTTAGCTTTTTAAAGCTTTTTAAGCTTTTATTATTATTATTTTAAAGCTTAATAATTATAAGCTTATTATATACTTCTAAGAGACTATAGTTTAGCTTCTTTATTATAAACTTTATTCTTATTAAGCTAGAGAGTATAGCTCTTCTTTGTGAAGGTTATCCTTAGATGACCTAAGAGTTGGTTCTCGGGGAATAAGTGAGTGCGATGGACGGGGCTGGTGTGATAGCACGATTGGTAGATCGATGTAGTATCACGAAGGGTTGTATGAGAACG
>NW_026260455.1:0-1939 GCF_024291825.1 Alternaria postmessia
AGAGGCACGCAGGCGCCATAAAGAGAAGACTCTTCCCGCCACCTGTTGGAAGAACAACAACAAGCGGTGTCTCTCCAGCCAGGATAGCGCGCAGGGCAATTTCCTGCTCTAGTGACTTGAAGGTAATTGGTCCCTCTTTTTGAACCACCTTTTGAACCAGAATTTGAATTTCTGAATTAGTAACTATTGCAGGCTCTGCTTGGTCCTGCGCGGGCTGTGCTGGCAAAGATTTTGCAGGCGGGCCTTGATTTTGGCGTGAGATACCAGCAGCTTTGGCTATGCTTACTGGCGTAAGCGGGTTGGGTAGCGTGCTTGACAACTGGAGGAAGCGGTGCCACTTACTGCTTAGATCACGAAACACCTGCACTGAGCGGTGGCTGAGGTGTGAAACGATGCCCATCTCAACGCCATAGCGTAGCGTGCCGGTGAGTTCAGAACGACCTGCCTGGAGATCAAGGCCGCTTTCAAGCTGCTGTTCAGGCTCCTCCAAATCTCCTTCTGTAAGTGCTTCTTGAGTGCCCTCACCAAACTCCTTACTAACCACTTCTCTCCCAATTGTGATGGCTGTATGGCGATATTCAAGGGTAGTAAGCCTGCAGCCTAGCCAACGTTGGGTCTCTCTGGCGATAATCTGGCTAAGCCGGCTTGTCTCCCAGGGGCCAGTATTGCCAGACCACACATAATCTGTGGGGGTTCTGTTGAGTCTCTCGCCCTCAAGGTATTCAGCAAGCGGCTGGACATAGGCTAGAAAGACAGCGAATAACTGACCGACTCTCCAGGGCAAGAAGCGCGCTATCACCTTGGGCTTATCCCACATTGCCTGACTTTTGTGATATCTACTGATAAAAACCACCTGGCCGTCTATAACATAGATATTTCGGTCCTGTACATAGCCATTGCGGAAACGTGTAGTGGTAACTTCAGTACCTCGTGCTGGCTGCCCGCCTGTTATGTGGGTAAGGAAGAGCAGGTATTCAAGGAACCTCTCAACCTGGCGAAGGTAGCGGCGAACTGGTTGGGGCTTCCAGGCTGAATTATTGGTGTTGTATAGCTTGCGGCCTTAGGGGCTTGCTAGCATCTTAGATATAGTTGCTTCCCAGCAACCTATCAGGTTATTTTCAGGATGCGAAAGGAATGAGTAGCCACGCTGGCTGAAGGTAACGTTGTCCTGAATCTTTCCCAGGGGTATCTGGAAGCGGTCCCCCTTTGCTGGCGTCCACAGCAATTCTTCCCATAGGTAGTCTTCTGCCTCTTGTAGCAAGCCAGTAACCATGGCTTGAAAAGCTGACAACTGAATTGGCTGACCACGTAGGTAGAGAGTATCGCGGTTGTTAGACCACATTGACATTGGGGTGTTCGCAGCTTGCCGGGCGATATGCTTTGAGTAAGCCAGAAGGCTTATCATCTCGCTGAATGGGCTATATGACCCATCTACCAGGTATTTCTTTCTTGTTATGATGAAATTTTCCCGCTCTTGACTACAGTAGACTCATCAATGCCTAAAACTGCTAGAAAGTGAATTAATCCACTTTCAAAAGGTTCATCTCCTGTAGTCTAGAAGATGAACCCTTCTAACAGGCGAAGTAAACAGGCAATCTGGACCTCTTCAGGGTCTAGATGCAGAGCAGTTAAAAAGGCCTAGGTAAGTTGTTTCTGGTTGCCAGACCATGGGAACAGCCTCTTTGCATCGCGCATTCTGTCCTTAGGGTTACTGCTCTGAATACCAGAGTCTGAATCTGAATTGCTTCTCTGTCCCAGCTGACTGCAGAAGCTGTCGCTCTCATCTCCATCGCCGCCTGATTGCTGGGCCTCATGTACCCGCAGTAAGTAGCAGATAAAACGCTTTATATAGCCAGCATACCGCTTCTGGCTGTCTGAATTCTGCAGGCGAGCCATTGGGCGGGTATCTATCTGCTCAGCGTTAGGGCTTCTTAGCCAG